>NC_080183.1:3239905-3367405 GCF_950295315.1 Erinaceus europaeus
AAAGAGACTCTCATGCCTGAGGCTCCAAAGTCCCAGGTTCAGTAAACCAGAGTTGAGCAGGGCTCTGGTAAAAACTAAATAAATAAACAAACAAATAAATAAGAGACTTGGGATTGTTTTGTTGCTTGGTTCCAAAAGTTGCAAGTTTGTTCTGCAAAAGCTGCATGGCTTAAAAGGAGCCCACTCTGAAGGGGGCCAGGCAGTGGTGCACCCGGTGAAGCATACTTAGTACTAAGCACAAGGACCCACACAAGGATCCAGAACCAAGCCCCCAGTCCCCACCTGCAAAAGGAAAGCTTCTCGAGGGGTAAAGCAGGTCTGCCAGTGTAGTGTCTCTCTGTGTCTCCCTTCCTCTTGATTTCTGGCAGTCTCTATCCAATAAATAAGCAAAGGCAATAATAAAAAAGTTAAGAGGTACTCTTCAAATAAAATGAGATTGTGTCCTTGGGGATAAAATGGAGAAGATGATGCTCAATGAAGCCAGTTAGGCGGTGAGGGCCAACTACAGGATGGTCTCATTCATGTGGAATTGAGAGTCCAACAGACAAACGTGGGGAAAATGTCTTCCTCTATCTAAGACTGTGGGAGAGTGTAGTGGTTATCTCTGGGGGTGAGGTAGGGTGGGGACACAGACCTTTGGTGATGGGAGTGGTGAAAAAAAAATAAAAAGACCATCCTATAAACCATTAGTCAATAAACCTCTAAAATAAAAAATAATAATAATACACTTTTTATCACTCAGATATCAAAGGGGGAATCAAAAGGAAAACAGGAAAGTAGTTTGAACTGAGTGAAAGAGAAGACGCAGTAAGATGAACAGCTGGTGAAGCCATACTTGAGGACAATTCACAGGCCTCCCTCAAAAAAAGAAGTCTCGTTTTCTCATCTCAGCTTCTGCTCTCAAAAACTAGCTGAAAACAGCAAAATAAGCCCCTGCTTAAGCAGACAGACATGAAGGAAAATAGTAATCAAAGGATAAATTAAAGAATCACAAAAGTGGTAGAATTAATAGAAGACCTCAGTGAAGTCACATGTGTACTACCTTATGAAGTCAACAAGACGGATGGAACTCGAGTCAAACTGAATAGGAAAAAAATAACAGAATAAATAAATTACCAATATGAGAGCTAAGGACAGTAACGTGACTACAAACTCCACAGATATTAAAAGATGGTATTTGGGGCCTGTCACATAGCATATGTCATATTAGAGACGGGTTAAGGAATATCCCGTGAATCTTATTGAAGATTTTATACAAGGTCAACAACTTAGACAGGTAGGACAAATTGCCAGTGTTTATTCTAGACAGAAATGATAGCAGCAAATACCACTGTAACACAAACATGAAAATCCTGGTCTCCAACTTTTCTGACAGAGAACATTAGACCCACATTAGACCCACATGGTTTCTGACTGCATCGTATTCAAACATTTCGGAAAGAGAAAAATACAAAACTCTCCCAGGAATTGAAGAGGAAGAATTATATCTCAACACTTTGTAAATATATTTTTTAAAATAATACCAGACTTTAACAATTCTGACACTCAAACAAGATTAAAATATTACAACATGGCAAGAGAGAACGATGTTCACAGTTAGAATCCAATGTTCCACTTGAAAATTAATGCAGAACTTTTTGGGGGAACTTATAGCAAACCCAATCAATAACAAATCTTCCTGACCTCATAACCACAGGGCCTTATCTTTGGAATACAGGCAGGATCGATTTTTGAAAAGAAATCAGTAGAACTCAACATATCAACAGGCAAACAGACAAACAAAACCTTAAAATCAAAGGATCATCTGAATAGATACATTTTAAAAAATCGTTTGGCCAAAATAAATTGTGTAAATAAAGAAATGGTTAGCAATAAATAAATACCCAGTCTGGTAGGAAGCCACTCCCTAAAATATACACTGGCTTTGTCTTTACTGATAGCAAACTGAGAATTTTCGCTCCCAATTCAGGAGCAAACAAACCACAGAGCAATGGTCTTGCTCAGTATACCGCAAGTTTTAAATATCGCAAGAAGGCAAGGGAAGAATTAAAAGGAGCCTAACAGGAAAAGGCGTGAGTCCATTTTTTTACTCACAAGGCCTGAGAGAAAATTCTTTGTAGGATGTTCAAACCTGACTTACGCTGAGACGTGAATATAGCGAGACGACTAGACAGGAGACTGAGGTTCAATTCAATTCTATTTTTATAAACTGGTAACAATCAAAATGAAAACAATTATTTACAGTATCATTAAAAATAAACATTTAGGCAGAAGGTTCCCGGTTCAAGCCCTCAGCTCGCCACCAGCAGGGGAGTCGCTTCACAGGTGGTGAAGCAGGTCTGCAGGTGTCTGTCTTTCTCTCCCCCTCTGTCTTCCCCTCCTCTCTCCATTTCTCTCTGTCTTATCCAACAGTGACGACATCAATAACAACAACAATAATAACTACAACAACAATAAAAACCAAAGGCAACAAAAGGGAAAATAAATAAATAAATAAATAAATAAGAAATTATCTTTTAAAAAATTAAGTAGGTGAAAAATAAACATTTAGGAATAAAACAAATAAGAGAGGCACAAGGCCTAGTCACAGAACACCGTAAAATATTTTGGAGGGAGAAAATCTAAATAAGTGGAAAGATCTGTTGTGATCATGAACCAGAAGACACACTCCTGAGAGACCACTGGGGCCTGGCAGTGCTGCACGTGGTTAAGTGCACGTATCAGCATGCTCAGGGACCCGAGTTCAAGCCCCGGCTCCCCACCTGCAGGAGAGACACTTCACAAGCGGTGAAGCAGGTCTGCAGGTGTCTCTCATCCTCTTTCTCCCTCCTCTCTATCTCCCCTTCCTTGCTCAATTTCTCTCTGCCTATCCAATAAAAGAGAAAGAAAAAACAAAACCAAAAAAGGGGGGATGGCCACCAGAAGCAGTGGGCTTACATGCTGGCTCCGAGCCCCAGTGATAACCCTGAGGGCTTAAAACAGATATCAGTTCTCAGGTAGGGAAGACAAAATAATGGTTCTACAAAAGGACTTTCCTACCTGAGGCTCCAAAGTACCAGGTTCAATCCCTAGCACCACTATATGCCAGAGCTGAGCACCTCTCTCTCTCTCTCTCTCTCTCTCTCTCTCTCTCTGTCTCTCTCTGTCTCTTGGTCTCTCTCTCCTCTATCTCTGTATTTCTCTCTCCTTCATTAAAATAAGACAAATAAAGTATATTTTTAAAGTATCAAGTCTCAGGGGCCAGGTAGGGGTGTACCATGCATGAGGACACAGGTTCAAATCCAGCAGCTTCACTGTTAATGTGAATAGAAGATGGAGTAATCATTCTGGACAAGTCTAGCAGTTTCTAGAAAGTTAGACATATACCTTCATTTGACCTGGTTACTCCCTTCCCTGGTATTAGCCCAAACAGAAAGAAAATGCATATACACCTACCAAGGCAAAGAATTGAGCCTGAATGTTTATAGAAACATTGCTGATTGGTAATAACTCCAGACTGAGAAGAGTTGATGGATTAACAACTTGTAGCATAGCCACAAGATGGAGCACTACACAGCGGTGAAAAGGAACCAATCCCACTTGCCACCATACTGCAGAGTCTCAGCATGACTATGCCTAGTGAAAGAAGCCAGAGTTAGAAGAGACCAGAATGCATGGCTCCATTTCCACCAAGCTCTAGAAAATGAGTTTGCCTTCAGCTAGGGAGGTGAATGGATCCCTGGGGAGAGGCAGTGGGGAGAGAGAGGTGAGGCAGAGGGAGAATGTGAAGGAACGTGTGGAGATGTCAGGTCTGTTTGCTCTCTGCATTTGTGGTGACGGCTTCACGGGCGTGTGCGAATGTAACAGGACACTCAGAATCCATGGGACTGACTGCCTGTCAGCGGAGCTCCAGTGTGACGAGGCCCAGGGGCTTTGTAGCCACCCCCTGCCCTTCCCTTGGAAGGGTCTACTCACCAGGGACTTACAGCAGGGCGGGGGAGTCCCCAGGGACTGAGGCTCCTGGTCTCCCTGGCCCACCCGGCGCCAAGGCCAGGCTTCCAGCCCTGTCAACACCGGAGCCGGCTGTGTGCAAAGACTGACATGCTTGCTCACGACTGTGTCCCAGGCAGAGCCCCTTCAAGTCCTAACTGTGTTGCAACAAACTTGCTTATTTGCGTTTTGCATTCATGCCCAAGACCTTCGGGCAAATTGTTTCCAGAGGCTGGGGCTGAACGTGGATTTTTGAATAGGGGCAGGGCAGGGAGGACACTCAATGACATTCAGGCCAGTTAGGAAGGTGGCCCGCCACTGGGCAGGGAAGGACCAGTCACTGCACAGTGACCCAAGTCAGGCTTGTTCCCAGACCAGGCAGGAGAAGGGCTCCTCTCTAAGGCCCTGCCCCCAGAGAGGTGGGGCTAGTACATAAATCTCAAGCCTTTCTGATCTCCTGTGAGGCTCTTGCTATCATTTTAAAGTTGAAGAAAGAGAACAGCTACAGAAGCAAATGGGAAACTTGGGCAAAGGTGAAGTGTGGACCCAACAGTGTCCACAGAAAGCAATGACCCCATCTAGCTGTCAGTGTGACGACAAATGACGTCCCAGAGGAAGCCCAGCACTCCATGGCACAGAGCTCACAAGCTGTCATATCTGCCCAGAAAGAAGATGGTTTTCCTCCGAAAGTGATTCCACGAGCCTACACTGATTCCATCTGAGTCTAACTTCTTCCCATGAGTCTCAAGTCTGAAATACAATGTCTGCTTGGCAAAAGTGTTTGTTTACAGCTGCAGGATTCAAAATAACCCAAATACCAGTCAACCCCCATGCCTAGTGATGGATGGTGATGGTGGTGGTGGTGATGGTGATGGTGGTGGTGGTGGTGGTGGTGGTGGTGGTGATGGTGGTGGTGGTGATGGTGGTGGTGGTGGTGGTGGTGGTGGTGGTGGTGGTGGTGGTGGTGATGGTGGTGATGGTGGTGGTGGTGATGGTGGTGGTGTTGATGGTGGTGGTGGTGGTGGTGGTGGTGGTGGTGGTGGTGATGGTGGTGGTGATGGTGATGGTGGTGATGGTGGTGATGGTGATGGTGGTGATGGTGGTGATGGTGGTGATGGTGGTGGTGGTGGTGATGGTGGTGATGGTGGTGGTGGTGGTGGTGGTGATGGTGGTGGTGATGGTGATGGTGGTGGTGATGGTGGTGGTGGTGGTGGTGGTGGTGGTGGTGGTGGTGGTGGTGGTGGTGGTGATGGTGGTGGTGGTGGTGGTGGTGGTGGTGGTGGTGGTGGTGGTGGTGGTGATGGTGGTGATGGTGGTGGTGGTGATGGTGGTGGTGTTGATGGTGGTGGTGGTGGTGGTGGTGGTGGTGATGGTGGTGGTGATGGTGATGGTGGTGATGGTGGTGATGGTGATGGTGGTGATGGTGGTGATGGTGGTGGTGGTGGTGATGGTGGTGATGGTGGTGGTGGTGGTGGTGATGGTGGTGGTGATGGTGATGGTGGTGGTGATGGTGGTGGTGGTGGTGGTGGTGATGGTGGTGATGGTGGTGATGGTGGTGATGGTGGTGGTGATGGTGATGGTGGTGGTGGTGTGGTGGTGGTGGTGATGGTGGTGATGGTGGTGATGGTGGTGATGGTGGTGGTGATGATGGTGGTGGTGATGGTGGTGGTAATGGTGGTGGTGATGGTGATGGTGGTGGTGGTGGTGGTGGTGGTGGTGGTGGTGGTGGTGATGGTGATGGTGATGGTGGTTGTGGTGGTGGTAATGGTGGTGGTAATGGTGGTGGTGGTGGTGGTTGTGGCAGTGGTAATGGTGGTGGTGATGGTGATGGTGATGGTGATGGTGGTGGTGGTGGTGGTGGTGGTGGTGGTGGTGGTGGTGGTGGTGATGGTGATGGTGGTGGTGGTGGTGGTGGTGGTGGTGGTGGTGGTGGTGATGGTGGTGATGGTGGTGATGATGGTGGTGGTAATGGTGGTGGTGATGGTGGTGGTGGTGGTGATGGTGATGGTGGTTGTGGTGGTGGTAATGGTGGTGGTGGTGGTGGTGGTGGTGGTGGTGGTGGTGGTGGTGGTGATGGTGGTGACACCAAAACTGTCTGTAAGCACTTTCGACTCACCCCATGCTGATTCTGAACAGCAGTTCTTCAGCGCAAAAATCCACAACAGAATTTCCCACAAGAGAGAAGCTGAGAGCCTTCCCCACAAGCTTCACGGCTAACTGAAACCGCAGCGAGGACTGAGACCTGGCTCATTCCCATCAGCCCCTGGTGCCTTGTGGGGGTCCTGTGTGGACGGGGGAACAGGCACACAGCCCAGGGGTGGGGGTGGGGGTGAGAGCTGCAGCCTCAGCACCTCTCTGGCCATGTCAGCAGGTTCTTAGGCTCCACCCACAGCTGCAGTCCACTGGTTCAGCCAATCACCAATCAGCCCTCGACAGGAAGCTCTCTCTGTTCTTATCTCCTGGTGGGGCTGCTCTGCAAGGCCATGCTCACAGCCCTTTATCAGAGCATCTTCACCTTCTGAGGACAAGGCCTAGCAGACACAGAGCCTCACTTCCTTCCCCTCTCCCCACCCCCAGAACTCTCATCACAGGTTATCATTAATTAAAACAAGAAACGAATGCCAAACTGAAGCTTGAGATGAATTCACAGAGAGAATGTCCTGGCACAGAAGCCACAGGGGAATCAATGTCTGTAGTGAGATCCTTTCTGCCTTTGCTATCTGGTGAGCTCCTCAATACCTCCACAGGACCCCAGCTGTAAGGCCCTTTTCCTGGAAGACTTCCTAATGCCTCCCTGAACCCAGTCAGTGTTCCTATCACATTTTATCTCCCTGGTTTACAGATATGGGGTGCTGTGTGCTTCCTTCAGCAGACTACGGTCAGAAGGCCTACACTTCCTCCTGTGTGAAGGTAGGTGAACCACTGAGAATAAACGAAATTTAACAGGGTCGGGTGGTGGCACACCTGGTTGAGCGCACATGCCACAGTGCACAAGGACCCGGATCTGAGCTCCTGGTCCCCAGCTGCAGGGGAAAGCTTTGTGAGTGGTGAAGCAGTGCTGCAGGTGTCTCTCTCTGTCTTCCTCTCCATCTCCCCCATCCCTCTTGATGTCTGACAGTCTCTACCCAGTAAATAAATAAAGATAATAAAAAAATAAATAAATGTGAGATTCAATTGGGATGGATCAAGTCAGCAACTCTCTGGCCTTGGGCCAACTCTCAACCAATTTGTTCTCCTGTACGTGGAGGGAATTGCACACCTGCCACTGTGGAAACCCATGCCCCACCCTGAGTCTTAGAAACAGAGCAGCTTAAGAAATGTCTTCACTGCCCTCTCCCACCTCCGCAGCCTAGCTCCCTGCAAGCACTCCCAGATTCTCATGAACGTTTGCTTGACGGAATCATGGGCGGGACAGAACTAAGCAGAATGTCTGGGTTTCCGCATGGCAGGATCCTTAAAAGAACAAGGAGAAAAAATCTGACTCGAGGAAGAAGCACCAGCTACAGAGAGCCAAGGGGTCCAGAAGCCACATCCTGCCTCCTTTCCATGATGCTTCTTAGACCCATGGAAAACTACACTTCCTAGAGTCCCTTTCAAGTGCCAGGACCATGTGACTAGGTTCTGGCCAATAGGATGTGGGTGGACATAATCCCTGGCCAAACCAAGCCACAGGACCTTCCATGCTCCATGCCTTGGTTCTCCAACCTTGACGCTGGAGGCTGCTTGTTGTCAGGGCTGCTGTTACTTATCCTGACAGACACAGAAATAGAATGAAGAGGTGGTATTTCCTCCTGAGTTGTAAATTAAGTGTCTCTGGCTCGGTGAGAGATGAGAAACTAGGTAAAGATGTCGCAGGTGGTGAGAGCTCACGGGGCAGGGTTTTCTGAGACATCACCTACAGTTTGGAGGGTGAAACCAGTGTCTCTGAGCCTCTAGAAGAAACTGGAAACTGGAGCACTGGTCATCTGCGTGTGTCAGATAGGGATGGGTGAACCTGGAAGGAGCAATGTAGAGACAGAAAGTCATGGGACCCGGGAGACAGCACAGAGGCTACAGCGCTCAACTTAGAAGCATCAAGTCTGGAGTTCAATCCCCTCCAGGGCATAGGCCAGAATGGTATTCTGAATCTCTTCCTTTCTCCTCTTTCTATCATTAATAAGGTTTTTAAATATATTTTTTAAAAATATTTATTAATGATAGAACCTTATAAACATATATATATATATATATATATATAGAGAGAGAGAGAGAGAGAGAGAGCCAGACCTACATCTGTTACATCTTCTGAGTGTCCTTCTTTTCTCTTCTCTCTCTGAGTCCTGATGGAATTAGGGTTCAGAGCCCTCTGGTCATCTTTTCCTGTCATTTCTTCCCCTCTGGGAGTAGGGACCAAAATTCTTCATTGGATGCAGAAGGTGGGAGTTCTGGCTTCTGTCATCCACCTCCACTGGAGAATGGACATGGGTGTTGGCAGCTGGATCCACACCCCCAGCCTGCCTTTATCTTTCCCAGGTGGGGTTGGGCTCTGGTGAGGGGAGGTTCCGGGTGGTTAAAGATTCTTGTCTTAAGGTTGTTTTCCAGGTGTGAACATCAAACCCCAAGATGCAAGTCAATAACGTTAGAGACTGGGATAGTCAGGGAGCAGGACCTGAGACAGCCAGAGCTCCCCAAACTTAGAGTCCATGCCTACAAAAAGGGGGTCCGCTCCCGTCAGACCTTCCTGTGGTCACCTCATGCTGTCCTGCCACTCAGGCCCCATTGATTATCATTATTATTATTATTATTATTATTATTATCTGATAGAGACAGAGAGCAATTGAGATGAGAGGGGGAGAGAGAGAGGGAGAGAGACACCTGCAGCCCTGCTTCACCACTTGTGAAGCTTCCTCTCTGCAGGTGGGGACTGGGGGCTTGAACCCGGGTCCTTGTGGACTCTAACATGTGTGCTTAACCAGGTGTGCCACCGTCCGGTGTCTGAGGCCCCACGGTGTTTGATCTCTTTTTGTAAGTATGTGTTTGTTGATATCTTTATTTATTTACTTCTGAAGGGGGGAAGCAGAACCAGACCATCTCCACCTTGAAGGTGCGGTCCTGGGGATTGAACTCAGAATCCCATGCACACAAGTCCAGCACCACTGCAAATCCAACCTCACAGGGTCAGAGCTGGTCTCTCAAATCCTTGGCCCTCACTGGAGGTCAGGTGTCCAAGCCACCCGCCCATGTGGCGCTGAGTGTGTTTTCCCCGAGCTTGGTGGCACTCCATATGGTAGAGATCAAAGGTGTTGCTGGTGTTTTATTTCCAAGCACTGCTGTTAATTAGACGACAAGATCAGAGGCAGTATTAAAATCCAATTAAATCGATATGAACAGATTGCCCAGTGATGTTCACTAATGGATAATTGAGCACCATGCAAATTTCGGTGGCTGGCTTTTGTTTGTGTCCCCCCTCCCACCCCCACCCCTACATTCCGGAATGAATGATGAGGCTATGAAGTTCCCCTTCACTGTGAAAAACAAACAAGTTAATGCATTGATCTGGGGAGCTTGGGGGAGGGGTGGCCCTGGTGATTGAAATGGAAGAGGAGTGGGGGGGGGGGAGCTAGGGCCAGGGAGGGGCATGCCGCCTGCATCTTCCTCCTCCTCCTCCTGTCTTCAGTTCCATCTCTGCTCCACATTTGGTGTGTGGGGTCTCTGACGGGTAGGGAAGAGATGGAGTGGGGACATGGGCAGGCCAAGACACCCCCAGCCCCCACGAAAGAATTGGTGTGCAGGTAGGTTGAGTCTGAAGGCCCATGGCTGCAGGTACTTTCTGGGACTCCTAAGCAACTGCTCCTCTGAGGACAGGGGTCGGGAGAAGCTTCCAGAAAGGGGAGAGCAGGCCGGCTTTGCTCATGGGAGCGACAGGGCTGCCTGCCATCAGGAAACCATCGGCACAAACACTCTGGGGGTGGCTGTTACTGTAACAGAGGCAAGTGTCCTGGGCTTGCAGGGGGCACAGCCGGCTGGGGGTGTGTGTGTGTGCTGACAACGTGAGTGCCAGAGACAGCAAGAGAAATTGAGAGAGAGAAAAAAACACGAGTGAGAAGTCAAGAGAGTGAGGAGTGCAAGTGAGTGAAGGTGAGCGAGCTAGAGAGACTGAGAAAGACTGAGAGAGAGAGAAAGAAAGGGTGAGAGAGATTGAGAAAGAGTGTGAGAGAGACAGATTAAGAAAGAGAGAGAGAGCAAGAGAGATCAAGAGAACGAGAGGTCCAGAGATTGAGAGAGTGAGCGGGAGTGAGAGAGGGAGAGAGAGACAAATCAAGAGAGAGCGAAGGGAATCAGGCGGTGGCGCAGCGGGTTAAGCGCAGTTGGTACAAAGCACAAGGACCGGCGTAAGGATCCCGGTTCGAGCCCCCGGCTCCCCACCTGCAGGAGAGTCTCTTCACAGGCGGTGGAGCCGGTCTGCAGGTGTCTGTCTTTCTCTCCCTCTCTCTGTCTTCCCCTCCTCTCTCCATTTCTCTCTGTCCCATCCAACAACGACGACATCAATAACAACAATAACTACAATGATAAAACAACAAGGGCAACAAAAGGGAATAAATAAATATTAAAGAGAGAGAGAGGTTGAGAGAGAGAGAGAGAGAGAGAGAGAGAGAGGAGGTGGGGAGGGAGGGAGGGAGAGACAGAGAGAGAGAGAGGAAGAGCCCCACCAAGGAGTCAAGCCAGAGCCGGCTGGCAGCCTACACATTCACAATGTGCCCTCAGCATCTGGACAGCAGTTTTAACACCCAGGAAAGACAGGACTCTCATTGGCTGCCCTGGGACTGCACATGGTGTGAGGCAAGGAGGGTGGGGCTGGCTCTGACCCCCAGGCACCCAGAAGGCAGGCAGGGAGTGTGTCTGCAGAGGAGGGGGAGGTGTGCGCACCCCTGCAGGCTGCCCCAGATCCCGGGAGCTCGCCTGTGTCCCAGCCAGCGGGCACCAGCCCATCCCTGTGCCTGTCAGGGTTCAGGCTGGCTCTTGTCACCCATTCTGGTCAGTGACATGCGGCCTGAGGGGCTCTCCCGGGCTGCCAGGAGCTCTTCCCAAAGGCAGAGAGGGAGCCTGGGGCAGTAGAGCCTGCCGCCCCGGAGCCCGCACACCCCAGAAGAGCCCCCAGAAGAGAGCCCAGAGCCACACAACCTGGGCGTCACTCACACCCAGCCGCCCCTGCAGCCTGATGGCCACTGCCCACGCGAGTGAGCCTGGTGAGACATGCAGCCACCTATCGCAGAAGCAAAGAAGCCGAGCTGGTCAGCTTCCACCTTCCCAGGAACATGAACACCGGTGGCGGAGAGAGCGGAGCACACCTGCTACCACAAGGACCCGGGTTCAAGCCCCAGTCCCCACCTGCAGAGGGGGAAGCTTCATGAGCGGTGAAGCAGAGCTGCAGGTGTCTCTCTGTCTCTCTCTCTCTCTCCCTCCCCCTCCTCTCTCAGTTCTCTCTGTGCTATCCAATAAAATTGGAAGAAAAAATGGCCACGGGAAATGATGGATTTGTTGTGCAGTACTGAGCTCCAATAGTCAGCCTGATTGCAGATAAGTAAATAAGTGTATATGTAATTAGATAGATAGATAGATAGATAAGCAGATAAACAGATGAAGATAGATGATAGATGATGAAGATGGATAAATGGATAGGTAGATTATAGATAGATAGTAGATAGATAACAGATCATGAGGATGCTAGATTGATGGATGGATGATGAAGATGGATAGATAGATGATAGATAAAAAAGATGAAGGTAGATCGATTATAGATATATAGAAAAATGATAGATAGATAGATAGATAGATAGATAGATAGATAGATAGATGATGGATGATGAAAATGGATAGATAGATAGATAGACAGACAGGTAGGAAATGTGATTACATATAAAAGCAGCAAAAATTGATTCTATAGTTCTGGACGATTCCTTTGATGAGTCAAAGTCCCCCGTGTTTTACATCTGGGGGTGAAGGCTCTCCTGAGCAGGTCTATACTCTGGGACAACAGGAATGAGCACAAGGCCTCCCATCCCCCCTAGTCGAAGGCCCAAGTTGAAGGAGGAAACCAGAGCTGTTTCCAGAGCCCCGTCTCCCCTCCCAGACCCCCTTGGGGTGGACGTCAGCTTCCCACAGAGCCCCTACCCTGGACACAGAGATGCTGCCTCAGCCCATCTTACTGTCACCTACTCAGCATAAGACCTGCAGCCCCAGGAACACCTAGCACAGGGCAGAAGCTCCAACGCCTAGAAAGTCCTAGAACTCGCCACACTCTCGTCAAACTCAAACACCTCCCTGGCTCTCCCACCCGCCTCACCTTCCAGATGCCAGATAAGTTTAAGCACTAAAGCTCAAGTGTCAGGTACTCAAACGTATTCCAAACAAAAGTCCTGGCGTGATTTACAACCTATACGCTACTTATCCAGTCAGACGAAGAATTCTCTCAGGTGACAGGACACCTGAATGCCAGGTGCTCTCTCCCGCCAGCTGGTACGATGGGCGAGACAGTGTCTTAAATCACTGTATTTCTCAGCAGACTGAAGAGGCTGCACTGCCAGCAGCGCTTAACAGTGACAGGAAGACCAGGTGAAATAGGCAGTAACTCTTATTCTTTTTTATTACTAAATGATACAGTTTCCAATATATGCCTCATTTTTTTCAACTACTTTTGTGAAGAAGTGTTTTCTTTTCTTTTTTTTTTTAAATCAACAAAATCTCTATACGCTTTTTTCCACGTGATGTTTGCAGTGTGGTCTGTCCTAGTGCCTTTGGGCCACTGGGTAGGGATTGACCTGCCTGCCCACTGTAACATGGAAGAGAGGGATATCTCTGTTTTAATTTGTTTCCACTTTATTTAGTCTGATAGGACAGAGAGAAATTGAGAGCAAATGGGATAGAGGGAGAAAGAGACCGGTAGCCCGGATTCACCACTTGTGAAGCGTCTCCCCTGCAGGTGGGGACCGAGGGGCTTGAACCCAGGTCCTTGAGTGTGGTAACATGCGTGCTTAGCCTGGTGCACCACCACCAGGGGCCCTTCTTCCCAGTTCTTTCTGGCTCTAAAACATAAGCCTCTGGGAAGAAAAAGAATATTTGTAAAAAGTCAGATGTGGACACACAGCCAGCCTGACTCTGGGTAAAAACCACAAGAGCAGGAAGCCGTGTGGGTGGGGGTCCGGGTACAGCCAGCTGCCCCAAGTCTCCCAGTGGCGAGAAGAAGGCACACCTGCAAGTCACCAACCTCCCGGGACAGACAGTCAGTGTTCAGTGAACTGGCCACCGATCAGAGTGGCCCTGAGGGACTCCTCTTTGCATGAATGACCCCAAACTCCCCCCTCCGGCCCAGAACGGGAGCTCCCCACCTCTTGGGGGCAGTCCGCAGGGTGGGCAGGCTGGCAGCCAGGGGTGCCCGCTGAGCCAGCGCTCTGCCCACACCAGCCCCCCCCCAGCTTTCACCCTCCCCATGGCACCCCCAACACCACCAGTTATGCACCCTCCCCCTCCACTGTTTTCCATCCTGCTAATTGAGTCATTTACGCTGCTGAAAGGTAGAGCTTCACCAGGGCTGTCAGGTGAAGTGAAGCCCAGCGCAGATAGGTGCTTGGCAAGAAATTTCAGGTGTTCGCCATCAGGCCCAGGCTGTGGGGGTCGGGGAGAGAGGATGCCCCTTCCAACACAGCCCTGAGAGACCCGGGCTTCCTGAGAGGAGGGACGCCCAGCTCCTGCCGTCCCCACGGCATCCACTGGCTTCCCAGGTGCTCAGGCCTGGACCCCCAGCCTCTGCCAGGCTCCTTAGACCCCCGGCTCCCCAACCCCCCAACCCTGTGTGAGGTGAGGGGGTCCATCAGGCAGCCGTCCTATATGACATAGCCTCGGTGGAATACTCCTCAACGCTTTAAGAAGCCCTTTGTGTCAGAATGGGTGGGACTGGCTGGGACTGTGCTCAGTGGGATAAGGAAGCGACAGCGACAGATGATTTCACTCAGATGTGGAATGTAGAGAATTGAAACGTAAAGTTGGGGGGGAATGGAATTAGTCAGTCCATAACCGTGACCTTGGGAGAACTATGGTGGCTACCACCGGAGGAGGGGGGTGGGACACAGAGCTTTGAGGGTAGGAATGGTGCAGAACTAGACGTCTGTTACTGCATGATCTTGTAAATCACTATTGAACCATTAGGAAAAACAAGTAGAGGGGCCGGGCAGTAGCACAGCAAGTTAAACACAGGTGACGCAAAGTGCAAGGACCGGCGTAAGGATCCTGGTTCGAGCCCCCAGCTCCCCACCTGCGGGGGATCACTTCACAGGCTTCACAGGCAGTGAAGCAGGTCTGCAGGTGTCTGTCTTTCTCTCCCCCTCTCTGTCTTCCCCTCCTCTCTCCATTTCTTTCTGTCCTATCCAACAACAACTACATCAACAATAACAATAATAACAACAAGGGCATCCAAAATGGAAAAACAATGGCCTCCAGGAGCAGTGGATTCATAGTGCAGGAACCGAGCCCCAGTCATAACCCTGGAGGCAAATAAATATATAAATCAATAAAATTAATTTAAACAATGACTAAATTACTACTAGAAGCAGAATCTCTGCCAGAGATCAAGATCAGTTTTCAGTAGAAATCAGGATGATTCCTGCTTCCTGGACAAAGCATACATCCGGATTTTCTGGGCCACTGGGAGCAGAAGCCTTTGGCATTTAGAGCAGTGGAGTCCATTCTTCTCATCTTTCCTCCTTACCTTCTCCACCACCCCTCCCCTTTTTTTCCCTGGGAAATACAAGGTACTCACTTGCAACATGAAAACCTCATCTTATGACACATCGGCTTTAGGACTTTCTGTGAGAATCAGCAAACCTTATCCCAGCCCAGTGTTCAGCACACACAGGGAAAAAAAAGATGGAGAAAAAAAAAAAAAGACTCGGGCTTATTCCCCAGATAAGTCATTTATTTCTTACCTCAAAGAAAAATCCAATATGCTGAGATTAGGTGCATATTGCAGCTTTGTGTGGGGTGGGGTGGGGAGCAGCAGTTGGGGCTGGATTTGGAGGGTCACACCAGCCTCTCCCCACCCACCCCCACACCCCCTCCCAGTAACCCCCGAGCAGCAGGGAGCCTGCTTGAGTTTGTTCACTGACACCCAGTCGGGGGAGGCGGGAGATGTCAGTTCTCACGCCAGACACAGAAATCGGCCCGTCCAGGGCTCTGCAGGCAGAAATGGGGGAGGAGGACAGACTCCCACATAAAGTAAGTCAGCCTTCGGGGTCCCAGGGAGACAGGCCCCCATGCCCTCTGCCACCTCCTCCCAGAGACCAGCAAACAGCTCACCAGCTTTTGGGTAAAAACCTCTCCCCAAAATGTTCAGGGAAGATGACCAGAGGGCTCTGAACCCCAACTCCATCAGGACTTGGAGAGAGAAGAGGAAAAAAGGAGAGACATTCGGAAGTAGTGACAGGTGGAGGTGTGACTTAGAAAGGAAGAGAAGGCAGGACCAGAGGGAAAATGGGCAAATATATATAAGGTAGATAGATAGATAGATAGATAGATAGATAGATAGATAGATAGATAGATAGATAGACAGATAGACAGATAGATAGACAGATAGATATAGAAATAATAGTCAGCCCATATCTGTGACCTTGGGAGAACCACTGCTGTTTCCAATGGAGCCAACAGGGACACAGAACTCTGGTGGTGGGAACGGTTTGGAATTATACCCCATTATCTTATAATTTCATAAGTCTATATTAAATCAGCAATTAAAAAAAATTAAGCCTCTCTCCAGCATATGCCTCAGGACTTGACTTTTGGGAGAGAAGAGAGACCTGTGTGGACAGCTCAGGCTCAGGCCTCCAGGAAGAGAGTTCCAGCACTGGGGCTCACTTCCTCTTTCTCTGCATCTATCTGAACGAGCAAGTGAACCAGGGGTGATGAAATCATGTAAAATAATAATAATAACTTTTTTAAAGTTCAGAAAGCATAATGGAGGAAGCCGGCCAGTGACACACTCAGTTAAGCACACATGTCACCATGCACAAGGACCTGGGTTCAGGTCCCTGCTCCCCAGCTGAAAGGAGGGTGCTTGATGAATGGTGAAGTAGTGCTACAGGCATCTCTCTTTCGCTATCTTCCTCCCCCTCTCAATTTCTCTTTGTCCTATCAAATAAAAATAAAGTTGAAAGAAAAAATAAATGGAAAAAACATGGTCTCCGGAAACTATGGATTTGCAGGGCTGCCACAGAATCCCAGGGATAATCCTGGTGGCAATAAAAAAAAAAAAAGAGAGAGAGAGAGAGGAGGAAGAAGGAGGAGGAGACAGAGGAAGAAGAAGAGGAGGAGAAGGAGGCAGAGGAGGAGGAGGAGAAGGAGACAGAGGAGGAGAAGGAGGCAGAGGAGGAAAAAGAGGAGGAGAAGGAGGCAGAGGAGGAGGAGGAGACAGAGAAGGAGAAGGAGGCAGAGGAGGAGGAGGAGGAGACAGAGGAGGAGAAGGAGGCAGAGGAGGAGGAGGAGGAGACAGAGGAGGAAGAAGAGGAGGAGGAAGAGACGAGAAGAAAGAAAGCCTCATGTCTGTCCCTCAGATCTATACCCCAAGACTCCAACTCCTCACCACCCAGGGGCTTTGGAGCTGTTTTCTCATGTGGAAACTGAGGCAGAGTGGGCCTCAGTACAAAGCTGAGCCAGGTGCAGAGTCAAGCAGCCCTGCCACCCCCAAGCCCTGTCCCCACCCCACCCCCAGCCCTCACACTGGGTATCCTCAGGGGAGGCCATGCCAACGCCCTGCCCAGACCACGTGGAGCCCTGGCCGCGGCTACCAGCCTGGTTCTCATCTAGAGTGAGCCCGCTGCAGCCCAGACATTCCAGAGCAGACGCAGACAGCAAGCCGCCCAGGGCCTGGGAGACGGGCCACAGGCCGTGGTCAGAAACAACATGGTCCTCCCCTGCTGGGTGGGCACATCTGGGGAGGGCTTGGTCTGCTCTGTGGGGGTCCTGGGTCTCACCTCCCAGGCCTCCTCCTCTTCAGAGAAAGTCAGCCACCAACGGGTCCTCAGCACCCCCTGGAAAGACACAGCTCCCCCCAGCTGGGGTGGAGGTGACACTAACTGTCGGAGAAAGGAGCCCCCACCCAGCCCCCCACCCTCCAAACTGCAGGTGGGCTGGCCTGTCCCAGTGTCCTGAGAACCCCACCCTTCCTGCAGCCCGGAGGGAGCCCACACACACACACACACACACACACACACACACACTCACACACACACACACACACACACTCACACACACACACACTCACACATACATACACATACATGCACACACACTCACACACATACATACACACACTCACATACACACACACACTCACACACACACTCACACACACACTCACACATACATACACATACATGCACACACACTCACACACATACATACACACTCACACACACACTCACTCACACACACACACTCACACACACACACTCACACATACATACACATACATGCACACACACTCACACACATACATACACACACTCACACACACACACTCACATACACACACACACACTCACACACACATACTCACATACACACACATACACACACATACACACACACACACACACATACACACACTGTCCTCTCGTCCAGCAAGGAGACATCCCTCCAGCCAGGACCCCCGGGTCCAGGCCCCCCACCCCACCTGCTTTATGCCCACGAGAGCGCAAGCCCGTCTCGTAGACCCTGACAGACCTGTCACCCCAGCCCCAAAATCAGATTTCTCTTTTCTTCCCCTCTCTAAAATCTGTTTATTTATTTGTTTGTTTGTTTATTATTGGATAGAGACAGAGAGAAACTGAGAAGAGAGGGGGAGACGGAGAGGGAGAGAGAGAGAGTCACCTGCAGCCCTGCTTCACCACTCATGAAGCTTTCCCCCTGCAGGTGGGGACCGGGGCTTGAACCTGGGTCCTTGCGCACTGTGGTGTGTGCGCTCAACCAGGTGCGCCACCCCTGGCTCCCCCACCGGCCAGGCTTCAAAGAGAAACAACTAGAAGGGAATGAGGCCCAGTCCCAGCAAGATGCCTCAGGTGGACATGCAGAAAACATAGAAGCAGAGTCTCACATGAGGGTCTGCAAAACCCCCCCCCAAATTTTCATATCAGTGCTGGTACCAAGAAAGAGGAGCAGACAGTCTACAGAGAATGTGGTCTGTCCAGGTGGTGGAATATTACTCAGCCTAGAAGTTGAGATGGGCAGAGAGGGGGCTGGGGTGGAAGGATCGGGGTCTCCACCAGGGCTCCTCATGCCGGTGAGGTCCTTCAAACTCCCCCAAAGGGCGATGTTGGTCCAGCAAGAGACCTCTCAACCTTCACCCATGGCCAGGTCTCCACGCTCATCAGAGAGTGACCGCCCATGGTGGCCTTTGACTAGGGACCTGGGGACAACAGATCCCACTTTTCTGTTTGCTGCCTAGTGGGTGAGAGTTTCCTCCTTGAGGAGCTACCCCCCATGATGGAGGACCTTGCGGGCCACATGACGAGAGGGGAGGTCAGCAGGGAGAAATGCCGCCCATGGCGGTCACTGCCCCATGACATTGTCTCCCTCTCTCTCCCTCTCCCCTCTCTCTATCTCCTTCTCTCCCTCTCTCTCCCTCTCCCCTCTCTCTATCTCCTTCTCTCCCTCTCTCTCCCTCTCCCCTCTCTCTATCTCCTTCTCTCCCTCTCTCTCCCTCTCTCCCTCTCCCTCCCTCTTCCTTTCTCTTTCTCCCTCTCCCTCTCTTCCTCTTTCTCTCCTCTCTCTCTCTCATCAGTTAGAAAAAATACTTTTGAAGAATAAGATGTGGGCCCAGCAATATAGCTCGCTGGGAGAGTATCTGCTGTCCTGCCTGTGACTCAGCCTCAGACCCGGCCTCCAAGCTCTGGAGGAAGCTTCAGTGCTGTGCTGTCTGTCGTTTCCTCTGTCCGTCTCTCTGCCTCCTTCTCTTTGTGTGAAGGAAAAAAAAAAGTGATTTCAGGGGACCAGGTGGTGCACACATTACAGTGCACAAGGACCCAGGTTCAAGTCCCCAGTCCCCATCTAAGGGAGAAAGTTTCACAAGTAGTGAAGCAGGGCTTCAGATGTCTCTCTCTCTCTCCCTCTATCTCCCTCTCTCCTCTGTGCTATCAAATAATAAAATAGAAAGAAAAGGAGGAAAAAGAAAGAGAGAGAGGAAAATTGGCCGCCAGAAGTTATAGATTCATGATGCAAGCACAGAAAACACGTGACCAGAAACACGTCATTTTGAAGATGTGAGCCGCTGTTCCCTGAGCTGGAGAGATGAATCCATGGTGGGGGCAAAGACAGCAGCTCCTGGCCTAGGAGTGAAGCCTTGGGGTGGTCAGGCTCTTAATTCTGGCCCCAAACAGACCCGAGTCTTCAGGTGCTGTCACCTGTGACAGGTGAGGCAGAAACCACAGTCGTGTGTGTGTGTGTGTGTGTGTGTGTGTGTGTGTGTGTGTGTGTGTGTGTGTGTGTGTGTGTGTGTGTGTGTGTTTGACCAGATGGCTAAGGGTCACAGCCAGACTTTGAGGGGTGTTGCCCCCTCTGCCCCAGAGAGAAGCCACTATGGTCACCGTCACCTGCCTGTCACACAGGCTCAGGCCAAAGCCCCCAAGGGGCGTGTGGACAGGATACCCCAGGGCTGGGACACAACACCCAGCTCCCCGGAGTTCAGACATCTCCCCACCTGTGTTCTTCCCTCCAGGCTGGACAACCCCCCTCCCTCGCCCGCCACCCTCTCCTCCAGGCCCTGTGCCAGCCCCACAGCCCCCACGTTCCTGTGAAGGCAGCTCGGGCTGGTGGCAGGAGAGAAAAACCCTTTTAAGAAAATCGCTAAAGCCCTGAAATTACGCGCAAGCCTTTGAGATCCCCGAGAGAAAGGCATTTGCCTAATCCCCACTATTATTTCCAAAGGATATTTTCTATTATGATTATTTACCCAAGGAATTTCTGGACAGAGTTTAAGTACCCCCAGAGCCTACCAAATAGCCATCTCTTCAAAACATAACAAAAGGAACCGAATATTCCTGGCGGATGACTTTTCTTTGAAACATGTTCAGCTGAACAAAGGAATTTCTTCTCCCCGACACCGCTCCCGCCCCCCACTTCTCTGAGTACAGCACACACAAAGCCTCATCCTGGAGGCCACCTAGCCATCGCTGTAAAGATGTCTGTATCTGTGGAGGGGATGGACAACCAGAGCTCCAGGCTGGGGCCTGAACTTGCAACCTCGCGCCTAAGAGTCCAGCATTTCACCACTGTACCACCTCCCAGCCGCCCATGGCCGGGCACAGAGGGCCCCACCTGCAGGGCAGTGCTGCTGCTGGCTTCTCCCCTATCTGGGTCTCTCACTAGCACTTTCTTCTCTCTCACCTTCTGCAAAAAAAAAAAAAAAAAGTAGGTACAAGGAATGGTGGAATTATGTAGGCAACAAGCCCTAGTAGAAAAAACAAAAGGCCTAAAATACTGATATTTGTCAAAACTTTGTGCTGGTCTCTATAACTGACAGACTCAGGAAATTCAGGTTATGTTTGTCTGAAACAGCCTGAAGATCAGCCAGCTCATAGGAGCCAGCATTGGAATTCGAACCCAGGGCTTTGAATCTGCGTGCTGTGCTCTATTCAACACTGCCCCAGACTGCAAGGCACATCCCGGAACCCTGTTACACAGAGGGAGAAATGGAAGCTAGGCAGAGAAGCCTACATCACACAGACAGGCAATACCTTTAGCCCACCTGCATGTTGTCAGGCAAAATTTAGTAAAGTCATGGGCCCCTTGGAATAGACCTAAAGTAGACCTCCTACCTTCTTCCAAAACAGAGACCCCCAAATCTTATCTGCTCTATTCTTATCTTTAGGTTCCTGATTATTAAACTGTCCTGCTTTATATCTTAATGCTTTTCAACCACCAAGTTGCAGTTGCTACCATGATGCCAACCTGACCTCCCTGGACAGACCTCACCAACATGTCCTGGAACCTCCCTTCCCCAAAGCCCTGCCCACTAGGGAAACACAGAGACAGGCTGGGGGTGTGGATCCACCTGCCAACACCCATGTCCAGTGGAGCAGCAACTATAGAAGCCAGAACTCCCACCATCTGCTCCCCATAATAATCCTGGGTCCATACTCCCAGAGGGATAGAGAACAGGGAAGCTTTCAATGGAGGGACATGGAATTCTGGTGGTGGGAATTGTATGGAATTGTACCCCTCTTACCCTACCATCTTGTCAATCATTATTAAAGATTCAAGAAGCCCAGAGGGTCCCAAACAGAATTAACCCAGACCTAAAGACACCAAGACATGTCATACTTAGATTGGAAAGGAATAAGGATAAAGAGAGGATCCTCAAGGCTGCAAGAGAAAAACAAAGAGTCACCTACAAAGGAAAACCCATAAGATTAGCAGCAGACTTCTCCATACAAACACTACAGGCCAGAAGAGAATGGCAAGATATCTATCGAGTGCTCAATGAGAAAGGCTTTCAGCCAAGAATACTATATCCTGCTAGATTGTCATTCAGACTAGATGGAAGCATCAAAACCTTCTCAGACAAGCAACAGTTGAAGGAAGCAACCATCACCAAGCCTGCCTTGAAAGAAGTTCTGAAAGGTTTCCTATAAACAACCAGACCACCACAAATAGAACACATATCAAAACACTCTAAAACTCTACAAGAATGGCGTTAAAATATCTTCAATCTTTGATATCAATAAATGTGAATGGCCTGAATTCACCTATTAAAAGACACAGAGTAGGAAGATGGATCAGAAAACACAACCCAACAATATGTTGTCTACAGGAAACTCACCTAACGTAACAAGACAAACACAGACTTAAAGTGAAAGGATGGAAAACTATCATTCAAGCCAATGGCCCACAAAAAAGGGCAGGAACAGCTATTCTCATATCTGACATGATAGACTACCCTATTAAATCAATTTTAAAAAGTCACAAAAAAATAAAAGTGTACATTTGTGAAGCTGGGATTCAAACCCCCAGCCACCAGATCAGAAAGCCCCATGCCTGGCTCCACATGGGCTCCTGGCAGGAAGGGGAGGAAGAAGTAGGATCCATGCCCTTGGGCCTCACTTGTGGCTCAAAGCTCAACTCCTGCCAACTCATCCGGCATCCAAGCCCTATGTGAATGAAAGAACAAGGGGATTCCTGGCAAGGCGGCAGGTGTGTGCAGCCAAGGATAGAGGCTGGGCAGCCAGGTGGACAGCACTGCCTTCACAGGACGTCACAGAGGGGTCCCCGCCCCATCGTCCCCAGCTCTGGGACTCCAAGGCTCACAGCTTACCCAGAAAGCATCCTGGCATTGGCGAAATATGGTTCAGATCAACCCGCCTGCCTCGCTTTTCCTCCCTCTCTCTGAGTGAGAGGGCAGGGAACATCGGAGTCTTGTGGTTTCACACTGGGCTTTTTATGGTTCCAGAGACTCCAAAACAGAGCTGACGGGCAAAATGCCTCTGCATGATGCCAATATTGTGTGGTCATTTCCAGGGAAATGTGCGACTAGAGCTGGGGGACAGAGGGCAGGGTGGTCTTCCTGGGTTGGAGGAAAGGTTTTGTTCTCTGCAAGATGGCTAACTCAACCACTGTGTGTGTCTGGGCCTCTGCATCTCTCCAGGATGGCTAATGGGAGAGAGAGAGAGAGAGAAAGAGAGAGAGAGAGAGAGAGAGAGGAAACCCCTGGGTGCCACCTGCCTTGCTTCTCCCAGATCCTGGCCTCTGGAGAACTGGAGACCTGAGGGTCTGGGGGTCTGAGGGCCTGGGGAGCTCAGGCTCAGGGTCAGATCCAGGTGTGAGGCTGGGAGACCTAGGAGAGAGAATAAATAGAGAGACTTGAGTTAGTGCACCTACCCCTTCAAGAAAGCATTCTTGAGGGAAGGGAGATAGCTCAAACAGTACAGTGCATGCCTTACTAGGCATGAGGTTCTGGATTCTGGCTCCATGAGAAATCACCATAAAGGCCAGGCAGTGCCACCTGTCCCCATGCTATGACCCCAGCTATGAGACCCTGCTCCCCACCATCAGGGAGAAAGCTCCATGAGCAGTGAAACAAGTCTGCAGTCTCTCTGTCTCTCTCCCTTGATATCTCTCCCTTTCCTCTCAATATCTCTCTGTATCAAAATATAAAAATAAAATGAAAGATTATTCATAAAAGAGAGAGAGAGAATTCCAGAGGTGGGGCTATGGAGCAGCAGCAGCTGTGTTTCTCTCCTCTCCTCTCCCAGGTCAACTAGGAATACCAAAGGAGACCACCTGGGACAACAACAAGACGGGACTAGAACAACTTCAGGAACCCACCAAATCACCAATGAGTGAAAACACGTGTGGCTCATGGGCAGAGAGGAGTCTAGGGAGAGAGTTAAGTGGCTGGTAACAGTCCGGCAGTTTACCAGTTGAGACAACACCTCCAGTCTGTTTCACCAAAAAAACGACAGCTGAAGGGAGGAGAGGACTCCCCTGAGACTCACCAAATGCAACTGTGAGTCTCCATTGCTACTGCCCTCAGAATCTGGAGCAGTGGCAGGGAGACCTTGTGCTGACACCAGGGGACAGAGATCTAACAGGGAAACTCAGGAGAAGATCTATACCTCAGTGGCCTAGCAGTAGGGGTGAGAGTCTCTCTGAATAAACACTAGATTATCTCTGCCCCACCCTTCTTTATCTCTTGGTGAGGAGTCAGTGATTGAGCTAAGAAACCTACTTATAGTTTAGAAGCCCTCAGGCTCCCATAGGGAAGAAAAAGAACAAAAGAGGCTTTTAAGCCACTGTGCTCCAACTCAGAGATTAAAATAATATTGAAACAACTGTCAATTTCCATAACTGTGAACCCTTTAATTACCTTACTTAGACACAAGTCAATCCAGGCAAGAGTGATCAGTAATTTGAAAAGTACTGAGAGAGGGACCTCATAACATACTATATAAAATGGTTAAACCAACAAGAAGAAATATTGGAGAAATGAACCAGGACAACAGTCCAGCTAAAAGCCTGTCAAAGGGTGAAGCACAGAACTATGAGGTCAACATCCAAACACTAGTTAAGGAAATAACCTTCTCAGAAAAGCAACAGTTGAAAGAATCGACTATCACCAAGCCTTCCCTGAAAGAAGTTCTGAAAGGTCTCCTATAAACATCAGAACACTCTAAAAATCTACAAGAATGGCAATAAAATATCTTCAATCTTTGATATCAATAAATGTCAATGGCCTGAATTCACCTACTAAAAGTCACAGAGTAAGAAGATGGATCAAAAAACACAACCCAACAATATGCTGTCTACAAGAAACCAACCTAATTCAACAAGACAAACACAGACTCAAAGTGAAAGGATGGAAAACTCATACAAACCAATGGCCCACAAAAAAGGGCAGGAACAGCTATTCTCATATCTGACATGATAGACTTTAAAATAAATACAGTTTTAAAAGATAGGGGTGGACACTACTTAATGCTCAGAGGATCAGTCAATCAAGAGGACTTAACAATTATTAACGTCTATGCACCCAAGGAGAAGCCATCTAAATACATCAAACATCTACTGAAAGAGCTACAGCAGTATATTAACAGCAACACAGTCATAGTAGGGGACTTCAACACCCCACTCTCTCAACTTGACAGATCATCCAGGCAGAAAATCAATAAAGAAATGAGTGAGCTAAATGTGGAGATGGATAAACTAGAACTATTGGACAGTTTCAGAGTCATTCATCCCAAGAAACTGGAATACACATTCTACTCAAGTCCACATGGGTCATTCTCAAGGATAGACCATATGTTAGGCCACAAAGACAGCATCAGCAAATTCAAGAGCATTGAAATCATCCCAAGCATCTTCTCAGACCACAGTGGAATTAAACTAACACTTAACAATCAACAAAAGATTAGTAATAGTCCCAAAATGTGGAAGCTAAACAGTACACTGCTTAACAACTACTGGGTCAAAGAGGAAATAAAGAGAGAAATCAAAATGTTTCGAGAGTTCAATGAAAATGAACCCACGAGCTATCAAAATATTTGGGACACAGCTAAGGCAGTACTGAGAGGGATGTTCATAGCCATACAAGCACACATTAGGAAACAAGAAAAAGCACAAATAAACAACCTGATTGCACATCTTAAAGACGAAGAAGAAGAAGAAGAAGAAGAAGAAGAAGAAGAAGAAGAAGAAGAAGAAGAAGAAGAAGAAGAAGAAGAAGAAGAAGAAGTAGAAGAAGAAGAACAAAGGAATCCTAAAGCAACCAGAAGGACATAAATAACTAAAGTTAGGGTTGTATTGTTATATGGAAAACTGGGAAATGCTATGCATGTACAAACTACTGTATTTACTGTTGAATGTAAAACATTAATTCTCCAATAAAGAAATTAAAAAGGAAGGAAAAGAGAAGAAAAGAAAAGAAAAGAAAAGAAAAGAAAAGAAAAGAAAAGAAAAGAAAAGAAATCACCAGGGATAGGATCCAGAGAGAGCTATGAATGGTAGAACAGTCCTGTGGTCTGTCTCTCTCTCTGTCCATCAGTCTATCTTGAAAAGAGATGACTCACTACAATAGACTCAGGCTGCACACAGATGGACCCAGCACCCACTGATGCACACAGCCACCTATCCACCACACACCCACTCATTAATCCACCCACCATCTCTCCAACCACCCACCAAACTACTCATCCACCCACCACCCATCCCTTCCTTCCCACTTCCTCCCATCCACTTACCGTCCCTCCAGTCACCCATCCACCCTCCCTCCAGCATCAGGAGCTCCTACTATGTGCTGTGCTGGGTGTTGAGAGTGCACCAGAGAGCAAAAGAGACCAGACTCGGCCCTGTGACGTGTCCATTCTGCTGAGGGGAAGGCAGGTGGAGGTCACCCACGGAGGCAGAGCTCCTGATTCCCAGCGGGGCCTGAGACCCATCTCTGTGGCCAACTCTCAAGCAGGTGGGTCCGAGGGCCATGTCTGCAGAGCCACAGCCACCAAGAGGAAGGAAGGATGCGCCAGCGGGGTCCCACCACACACACCACAGGAAGAAACTCTAATGGCAGGTTGGAAAACAAACCAGAAAATAATCACAGAGTCCAAACCCACTTTGGGGCTGGAGGGTGGCACACGCTTCTGGCTTCTGGTCCCTGGGAGCCACCTTTGACTCAATCCCCAGCACAAGCGTGCTTATTTGTTTGTTTGTTTGGAGAGGGGGAGAGAGAGAGAGAGAGAGAGACCCGCAGCCTGTCTTCTTCTAGCATTTGCCCTTCTTCCGTAGCAGCCCTGTTTCACAGCTTCTGAAGCTTCTTCTCTGCAGGTGATGAACAGGCACTTGAACTCAAGTCCTTGCACATTTTTTATTGTATTTATTTATTGCATAGAGACAAAGAGAAATTGAGAGGGAAAGGAGAGAGAGAGAGAGAGGGAGAGAGACAGAGAGACACCTGCAGACCTGCTTTTCCACTCACAAATTTTTCACCCCCTGCAGGTGGAGACTCGGGGCTCGAACCTGGGTCCTTGTGCATAGCAACATGTGTGCTCAACCAGATGCGCCACCGCCTGCCCCAGTTCTTTCTTTCTTTTTTAATTGCCACCAGGATTATAGATGGAAAGAGGTCCTGAGTCCTATTAGCAACATGACACATGCCGGGAGGAGGCTCTGTTTCTCCTCTCTCTCTCTCTCTCTCTCTCTCTCCCTATCTATCTATCTATCTCGCATTATGGGAGTCAATGGATCAAAAATTTTAAACATACAAGCAGACACTCCACCAGCCCTGCCCTCACTCTGCCCTTGACCCCCCCTCCCTCGCCCTCTCCCTCCCTTTCTCTCTCTCTCTCTCCCTTTCTCTCTCTCTCTCTCTACCTATCTATCTCGCATTATAGGAGTCAATGGATCAAAAATTTTAAACATACAAGCAGACACTCCACCAGCCCTGCCTTCACTCTGCCCTTGACCCCCCCTCCCTCGCCTTCTCCCTCCCTTTCTCTCTCTCTCTCTCTCTCTCTCTCTCTCTCTCTCTCTCCCTATCTATCTATCTATCTATCTATCTCGCATTACAGGAGTCAATGGATCAAAAATTTTAAACATACAAGCAGGCACTCCACCAGCCCTGCCCTCACTCTGCCCTTGATGACCTCCCCCCCTCCCATCTGGCCCTCCCACCAGGCGCAAACCCCCATACCAGAAGTGTGGGCTCTGAAGCGATGAGACCCCCCCCCAACACTGGCAGGCCTGGGCCTGTCAAGGCAGAAACATGCAAATGCAGAGAGCAGGGTGGGAATGAAATCTGACAAATCCACCAAATGTCTGTGGTGGGAACATCGCCCACAGCCCAGCGTGTATCAGCCCCAGGCCGGTGGGAGCGTTTCAGGACTCTGCCGTGCAGCTAAGAGGCTACTGGGGACAAGAGGCACAGTCACCCAAGAGGCTCTCTCTCCCGGGAGGGTGTACTGGCTCCGAGGCTGCAGAGAGACGGCTGCAGGGCTGAGGCTCCATCTGCATCTCCCAGCACCTCTGCTGGAAGCTCCCTCTGTCTGCAAGTCCTCCTCTCCCCACCTGTCCCACCTATATCTCTCTCTGCCTTCTCTCTTTTTTTCCCCCTCCAGGGTTATATCACTGGGGCTTGGTGCCAGCACTATGAATCCACTGCTCCTGACAGCCATTTTTCCATTTTTATTGGGGAGGACAGAAAGGAATTGAGAGAGGAGGTAGAGATACAGAGAGAGAGAAAAGAAAGACATTTGTAGACCTGCTTCACTGCTTTTGAACTGACCCCTCCCCCACAGGTAGGGTGCAGGGGTTTGAACCTGGTTCCTTGTGGGGATCCTTGCGCATCATACTAAGTGTGCTTGAATGGGTGTGCCCTTACCCAGCTGACTCTCTCTGCCCTCTTTAAGGTCCCATCTACAGAAGGGAAGACTGAGGGTCAGACAGCACCATGGCCCAGGGCACTCAGCCAATGAGTAGTGGAGTGAGGCTTGGCCTGACCCCAGCTCACACCCTGGACCCTGAACACCCCCCACGCCCACCCCACCCCCAGCCATGAGTCCTGAGCTGGGGGCTGGTGCAGGCAGGTGGAAGGCTTGAGCCCAGACAGCATGGGACAGGGATCCACGTACCTGGGGCCAGTCTGCCTGCTGCTCTGCGGTGAGGTGGGGGAGGCCTGGACCAGGAGCCAGCTGCCTCCCTGTCTGCCCCAGGCACACACAGTGACACACACGCCACCAGGTCCTGGAGTCCCGAGGGTCAGCAGAGAGCCTTCCAAAGCCCCAGAGATTCCCTTGCAAGCACGTGGGTCCTACACCCCAGACTCCAATAGGGATCTCGAGTCTCTGCTAAACAGGCAGGTCTGGGAAATGGAGAAAAAGGGAGACACTCATCACTGCTTCTGCCAGAGGGACACTGCTTCTCCCTCCCTCCCTCTCTCTCTCTCTTTTTCCCTCCCCCCTCGTGCTAATCCTAAATCATTTTTTTTATTTTTACTTCTTTTTTTAATTTTTAAAAGTTATTTATTTTCCCTTTTGTTGCCCTTGTTTTATTGTTGTTGCAGTTATTATTGCTGTTACTGATGTCATCGTTAGATAGGACAGAGAGAAATGGAGAGAGGAGGGGAAGACAGAGAAGGGGAGAGAAAGACAGACACCTGCAGACCTGCTTCACCGCCTGTGAAGTGACTCCCCTGCCAGTAAGGAGCTGGGGGTTCGAACCGGGATCCTTAGGTAGATCCTTGTGCTTCGCACCACCTGCCCTTAACCTGCTGCGCTACCGTCCAACTCCCAATTTTTATTTTATTTTTTTAACTTTTCTATTATCTTTTTTATCTTCATTTATTGATTGGATAGAGACAGCCAGAATTGAGAGGAAGAGAGAGGGAGAGAGAGACAGAGAGACACCTGCAGCCCTGCTTCATCTGCAGGGGCCTGAACCCGGGTCCTTGTGCACTATGTCATGTGGACTCAGCCAAGTATGCCCCCAGCCAGCCCCTAAACCACTCTATAAAAATAAATAAATAAATCCACCATGTATGATCTCGCCAACTCCCAGAGACAAAAGAAGTGTCTCATGATACCCACACACACACCCCAGATGCCCTGTAGACGCTGACAGGCTGACCAGGACACAGATACCTCGGGGGGGGGGGGGGGAGGAGCTGCCATGTCCCTGTCTGCCTCTCTCGAGCTGGGCACATAGAAGGCCGCCAACAAATCCTCCTCCTGTTGACACTCAGAGAGAGTGACTCACGTTGGCACAGAATGGGGAGGAGGGGAGGGGCTGTGTTCCACTGTCTTGTTCCATTTTGAGCTGTTGGTTCTCTCCCCGTGAGGAAGATGAGGATGACCCAGGGCTTAGCAGGACCCTCCCTGAGGAGATACCACACCACACCAGCTTCATGTATCGGAATCCTTACCCTCCCTCCATCAAAGCTTAGATTCCTTGCCACCTCCTCCTCCAGGAAGCACTCTAGTCTTCATACTCCCCTTGTCCCCTCCAAACCTCTAAATTCCTGGTGTGCCTGCTGGTCGTGTTAGTGCGTTTACCCCTGTTCAACCCAGAGGCTGCATCTCTTTGTTCCTGTGTCCTCAGAGCTAACAGGATGCCCAGACACCCCGAAGCTTCTCTAGCAAGGGTGCCCACCCACATATGTCATCCAGAACCTCCTTGTGGCAAACGAGTCAGAGCCAGAAAGGGAGCAGTCTCCCCCCACCACCATTTAATAAGGTCTTGATGAACTGGGCAGGAGTGCGCCTAGTTGAGCACACACCTGACTGTGCACAAGGACCCAGGTTCAGGCCCCTGCTCCCCACCTGCAGGGCAGAAGCTTCACGGGTGGTGGATCAGGCCTGCAGGGCTCTCTCTGTCCCTCTCTATCTCCCCTCTCAATTTTTCTGTCCTGTCAAATTAAATAGGAAGAAGAGAAAGGGAAAATGGTCTCTGGGAGCAAAGGATTCATAGTGACAGTATTGAGCCCCAGTGATGACCCTGTTGACGAAGAAGGAAGGAAGGAAGGGAGGGAGGGAGGAAGGAAGGAAGGAAGGGAGGGAGGGAGGGAGGGAGGGAGGGAGGGAGGGAGGAAGGAAGGAAGGAAGGAAGGAAGGAGAGTCTGGCGTGTCAATGAGTTAGACGCAAGTATGCACCCTGATTCCTAACTGGAGGGGAGTTGGGTGCTGTGGAGTCTCTCTCTGTCTCTCTGTCTGTCTGTCTCTCTGTCTCTGTCTCTCTCTCACACACACACACACACAGACACACACACTTTCTTCTTGTCTGTGTTTCTTTCTCTTTCTAGCTCAAGAAGTCACCCCAGAATAATGAAACCCTGATGACGGAAGGAAAAAAATGTGCTGTGATTCCTGCAGATGTGGTGGGGGGTGGCAGAGGGCTGGGGGGGGATGGGGGGCTACGGCAGACCACGCCCACCATCACACCCACCAGGATGGCTGCTTGTCGGTGGGCTCTGCTCCAGGGCTGCATTCAAGCCCCGGGGGCCCCATTCCTGCCCATCCCCCCAGCCTGCAGGGGTGTGTAGGGCCAGTGAGGCTTCAATGGTAGAGCCATGTCCACTGGTGTCCGACCCCACCGCCCGCTGGTCACAGGAGGTCACAGGAGCGTGGGGAGGAGATCTCTGTGCTCAGAGACTGTGCTGAAGGTTGGTGGGTGGTCACAGGGATGTCCTCAGACCCCACCTCCCCCGGGGCCCACCTGTAGCAGCATCTCAAGAGGGCCGGCTCCCGGGCTGTCCTGGCCTCTGGGGTGTGGGTGGTAAGTGCCTGTATTTCCAGCTACGGGTTGGCACATTGAGCAAAAATACAGGTTTGAGGAAATCTGCCAATAAGGTGGAAGAAGCTATTTAAAAAACAACAACAACAGAAAAAATTCTAGATCATTAAGGTACTTGTGGTCAGCTATTTTTTTAAATTTATTTATTCCCTTTTGTTGCCCTTGTTTTATTGTTGTAGTTATTGATGTCGTTGTTGGGTAAGACAGAGAGAAGTGGAGAGAAGAGGGGAAGATAGAGGGAGAGAGAAAGACAGACACCTGCAGACCTGCTTCACCACCTGTGAAGCAACTCCCCTGCAGGTGGGGAGCCAGGGGCTCGAACCGGGATCCTTATGCCAGTCCTTGTGCTTTGCACCACCTGCGCTACCGCCCGACTCCCTTTCTTTTCTTTTTTAAACCAACACATAACCAGGCCTTTTCCCAGCAGCCCTGTCCCTGATGGGTCATATGGGAAGCCAGTGTGAATTTACCTGCATTTTCTAACCATCCTGTTGTCTACAGAGACTCTCATGCCAGCTGCATGTGGAGAGACGTAAATATTCTAGCTCAGCTCTGAAAGGATGTGGACTTGGGACTCCAACCTGACTGGTTTCAGTTGTGTGCAAGCACAGAAGATTGTCCAAGGTGTCCAGCAGGCAGGGAGTCTAGGAAAAGGCAGCTTTTCCTTAAGGACCAACTCAGCGTCATCTCAGCCCCTTTCAGAGACGCCCTTCCCAGGCTCAGCCTAGAGACTGGAAACTTCGAGGCTTTTCAGCAGCCAGGAAGAGAGAATGAAAAGTATCAAACGCACACAGGGTGATATAGATATATATATGTATATGTATATGTATATGTATATGTATATGTATATGTATATGTATATGTATATATTCCTTTATTGGGGGATTGATGGTTTACAATCGATAGTAAAATACAGTAGTTGGTCCATGTGTAACATTTCACAGTTTTCCACAGTCTAACCCTCCTCCGCCATCCTGTCCCAGAGCCTGAACCCTCCCCTCCACCCCAGAGTCCTTGACTTTGGTGCAATACACCAGCTCCAGTCCAAGTTCTGCTGTGTGTCTCCCCTTCTGTTCTTATTTCTCCACTTCTGTGCATAGTGAGCTCATCCCATCTTCCTCCTTCTCGTTCTAGCTGTCTCACTTCACAGGAGTCCTTCAAGCTCCATCCAAGATGAGAAGAAGGTGAATGAATTCCTCGCTGTAACAGCTGAGTAGTATTCCACTGTGCACACAGACCACACAGCTTTCTCAGCCACTCATCTGTTGGGCTGATACTTTGTAACTAAGTCTAGGTTACAGCTGTGGAAAGCAGTGGTCACTCCAAGGTCATTCAGGGTGTGAGAACTTCAGGAAGCTGGGGTTGTCTCCTCAAAGTGTTGGTGTCCCCAGGAGGGGTGATTGTAGGGACCAGAGCCCAGACTCTGGACATCAGACTTCCTGTGGTCAACCTGAGCTCCCTCAGGGACATTCTCATGTCTGTCCGGGTCTCTCCGAATGGCCTTCACTCAGCCTCCTTTTCTCGTCCAAATCACATAAAGAAGACGCTTGGGTGGAATTCTGGGATGTCACAGACGCGTGGCCGTCACATCCCGCCCAGCCACCCCAGACACTGACAGTGGAGAGCAGACACCCCCACACCAAGCATGAAGCAGAGGTCCAGGAACAGGCTGGAGTTGCCTTGGGGTTACGGGGTGTGACACTGGGAGTAAAAATAGCTACCCCTCTCTGCCCCACTGCTGGTGGGAATGCAAACTGGGCAGCCCCTTTGGAAGACTGTGGAGAGTTCTTAACCATGTAAAAATGGAATTACCTTATGATCCAGCAATCCCACTCTGAGGCATTTATCCCAGTGGACAATCAAACACTAACTAGAAGGGACACAGGCACCCCTGTGTTCACAGCTGCATTATTCACAACAGCCAGAGAGAGGACGCAGCCTAAATGCCCGTCCGCAGATGACTGGAGAAAGAAGTGACGGGATATAGACTCCATGGAATACTACTCTGCAATCAAAAAAGATGATACGGTGTCCTTTGGGACGAAATGGATGGAATTGGAGATGATTACAACTAGCGAAATAAAAGATGAAAGACAACTACCAGATGAAAGGATACACATGAACTTGGCAAGAAAAACAACAACAGCAACAACAGGGAAGCAAGCAAAGTGTTTCTAAGACTTGGTGAGAACTCTGCTGGTTTGCTTTTGGGAGGTGGGAGTGTAGGGACACAGAAGTCTGGTTGTGAGTGTGGTGTGGAACTAGACACTGTCATCTTAGACTCTTATAATCTACTATTAATCACAAATAAAAACTGAAACAAAACAAGTAGGCAGTTACTTATGGAAGGAAGGAAGGAAAGTGAGAAGAGAGGGTCTTTTGGAGAACACCTCAGGGTGGAGACTGATCCCCAAGGAACGCTGCCCCCACCCCAGTCTTTAAGGAAGGAGGATAAGCTGGAGGGTGAATCAGTTGCTAGTTGAGGCACCTATGTAGCAAAGCCCTCAGAGAGACCCAAGGGGACGGGGTTCTGGAAGCTTCCAGGGACCTGTGATGAAGCGGGGACAGGCAGCTCTGCTCCGTGCCCTTTCCCTGGACTCTGTCCTCTGCACCTCTCTTGGCTGACCCTTTCTGAATTCTGCCCTTTCCTAAAAAAACTGGTTCCCAGGAAGCTAACCTGTTTTGAGTTGGGTGAGCCTGGCTGGCCAATTAGCCCTACTCCAGCCCTTGGGGTATCCGGTCAGTATCAGAAGCTCACCTAGGCCCTCAGCTGAAGTGGAGGGCCAGGCAGCAGGTGGATGGACTGAGCCCTTCCCCGTGGGCCAGGCACTGAGACCAGGTCAGCAGGGAGAGACCCCCAGCTGGCGAGGGTGCCCACCAGCTCCCGGAGTGCACACACACATTTGAGGTCCTTTCCTTTCACACTGGGCTGAATATTTTTGTTGTTTGTTTGTTTGATTTTGTTTTTTGCTTCCAGGGTTATCTCTGGGGCTCAGTGCTGGCATTACAAATCCACTGCTCCTAGCAGGCTTTTTTTTTTTTTTTTTTCATTTTATTAGAGAGGAGAAAGAGAAATTGAGAGAGGGGTGGAGACAGAGAGGGAGAAAGACATCTGCTGAGTTGTTTCACCACTCATAACACATCCCTCCTGCAGGTGGGGAGAGGGGACTTGAACCCAGATTCTTGTACAAGTCCTTGCACTTTATACTATGTGTGCTTGACCAGGTGTGCCACCACCTGGCCCCCGGCTAAGGTTTTTTTAATCAGACTAGGGGTCTCCTCTATGGCAGACCTTACACACAGCACTTCCAGAGCCGCACACAGTGAGCCTTTGAGCCAGAAAGACCCAGGACTCACAAGTGGCCGACTGGGGGCCAGCCTGGAATATCTCATCTCCAAACTGGGGGTGTCTCTCTGCCACGCACCTCTTCCCAATGGGGGAGATTCTTGGGCACGTGCCCACTGCCTGCCAGCCTCCAGATTCAGACTGAAACACTCACTAGTTGCCAGTATAACGAGACCCCATAAGACCCCAAAAGGACGGGGTTCAGAGGCCCATTGGGCTGGGGGACACATCTGAATGACTGAGCCTGCAGAGCATGAGGGGGCCAGGCTGCAGGAAGTAGCTGCTCCCAGAAGAGAAAGCAGGGCCCAGGGAGTTCAGCTGAGTGGCCCAGAGTCGCACAGCACTGGGCTTGGCATCGGGGCACAGCTCCATGCCACCCTGCGTGACCAGCCATCCCCAGTCCGGAAGCCCTCAGGGACCTGACAAGCAGGTGAGCAGACCTTGTCTGCAATGCTTTTCACACACCTTCCCTTTCCATTCTCAAAACAGGCTTCTTTTCTTTTTTCTTTTTTCTTTCTTTTTTTTTTTTTTTACCTAATAAAGGCTTTTATTACGATTACCCAGCTGTCGTTACACAGCATTAGACAATTACAGCACAGACTGGCTCTCTTGGCACCCACCCCCCCATCCCAGCTCACAGGAGAGGGGGGAGGCAAGCAGAACGTTTCATTAAAAAGCAGAACTGGAAATGGGGTGTTTTTTAAGTGCTGCCAAGACCGCTACCTAAGCTTCTTTAAAAACTTAGTTGTGAGAAGTCGCTGGCATGGGGGGGGTGGTTGGCATAAGAAGCAGTGTGGGCTAGGAGCCGTCTCTGTCCCCCTTTTTGATTGCCAGACGATTGACAAAATAATTTGTACCCGTCGATGCTTGTGAAGGGAATTTTTACAATGGATTTGCCAGGCAGATTTTTAATTTTAATCAGTAATGAAAAAATGACAACACGGATCACAACAAGGCATCAGCCGCGGTGCGGCCCCGCGTCCCTGTCAGCCCGCCGTCAGCGGCTGTGGCTCCCTCAGCCTCAATCACACACTGGGCTCCTGTGCATCTCCGAGATTTAATTAGACAGTTCGGTTCTTTACCCACAATTTGCAAAACTGTCACTTACCAAAAGTGCAAGATGCTAGAGAAATGGCCCTCCGAGTCCCAGGAGCCTACCCCTCTCTCCTTCCGGGGGGGGGGGGGCCTGTGGGTTCAAGCTCGGACACCCTCCACACACACACACACACACACACACACACACACACCCCACCCCTGTGGTCTCTGGATCACAGCCACAGGGATAGTGGCTGTTAAAGCCAGAAGTGAATGGTGGATGTCTGAGGTTAAAAAAAAAAAAAAAAGGAAAGAAGGAAGGGGAAATGAAGAGAGAGAGAGGGAGGGAGGAAGATAGAAGAGAGAGAAGGAAAGAAAGGAGAGAGAAAGAAAGAAAAAGAAAGGAAGGGGAGAAAAAAAGGAAAGAGAAAGGTAGAAAGAAAGGAAAGAAGGAAGGAAGGAAGGAAGGAAGGAAGGAAGGAAGGAAGGAAGAAAGGAAGGAAGGATTAAAAAAAAAGGAAAGTGAGAGAACCATAGGCATGAAGGGAGAGCCCCCTGGTCTCAGGTCAGACAGGCTCAGAGACCCAAGTGACACCCCAAGGCTGCTCTGAGGGTCAGGCTGAGCCTGGAGCTTGCATGGTGCCATGTCCACTAGGTCTGCATCCCCTGCCCCTACCATCTTCTGGGAGCAAGACTGTAATAGAGCTCTTGACTCAAAGTGCACCGAACAAGACCATACTGCTCATTCCTGTAAGGATGGATGGATGGATGGATGGATGGATGGATGGATGGATGGATGGATGTATATATGGATGGATGAATGAATGGTAAAATGGATGGATGGATAGATGAATAGATGGATGGGAAGATGAATGGATGGGTGGATGGATGGGAAGATGGATGGATGGATGGATGGACGGATGGATGGATGGATGGATGGGAAGATGGTTGGGTGGATATAGATGGATGGATGGATGGATGGATGGATGGATGGATGGATGGATGGATAGATGGATGAATGAGTGGATGGATGGATGAGTGGATGGATGGATGGATGGATGGATGGATGGATGGATGGATGGATGGTGGATGGATAGATGAATGGATGGGTAGATGGATGGGTAGCTGGGCTTCTGGATAGAAGGGTGGACACATGGGTGGGCTGATGAGTGGGTCTGGGAGGATGCATGGATGCCCCCCTTTCTCAGCTAGTGTTACCTGAAAACAAGAATCCTTGGCAGATCTGGAGAGGCTGAGGACAGCTCCACGTCCTTGGGAGGGACATGGCCACGGTCACTGCAGGCACAGACGCACAGAGCCTGGCTCCTCTCAGCAAGTGTGGGCGAGTCAGGAGGACAGACGGTGCCGCCCCTGAGGTGTGCGAGTGCAGGTAAGCACCTTCTTCCAGAAGCAACCCCGGAACCCAGCTGCCCACAGACACCGAGCAGCTCTGCCCGGGCACCCTGCCCCCAGCCCCCTCCCTCCTGCCGCTTGCAGAGCCCCCGCCATCCCGGCCCGGCAGGCCTGTGCCCCACCCCACACCCACAGCCGCCGCGGGCAGCCTCACCTCCATGACCTCCATGCTCTGTGGCAACAAAGTGGGCAGAGCCAGCGCCAGCCCGTGGGCCCGGGCAGGCGGATGGCGGGTTCACACACTCCAGCGTTTCATAATGGGCCTTTGTCTCAGCTCTACGCCTGGGGAAGGGCGGAGGGGGGCGCTGCCCACTGCACCCCGCACCTCTCAGCACCACCCTCCGGCTCCTCCAGGGCTCCAGGGGACAGTGGCTGTCCTCAGTGCCACCCACGCCCTGTGCTGCAGGAGCAGGGAGGGAGTCTCCACCCCCCAGAGTCCCTCTAGTGCTTGTCCTTCACAGGGACAAAGCCTCCATCCACCACCTGCCTGCTGTGGACCAGCCTCCACCCTTGAGATGCGGGTGTCTCACTAACTGTCTCTTTCTCTCACTCTCTTTTAAGAAAAGGGTTTTTATTTTTTTTTAATTATCTTTATTTATTTGATAGAGACTGTCAGAAATTGAGAGGAAAGGGAGGCAGAGAGAGAGACAGAGAGACGCCTGCAGCCCTGCTTCACCACTCGCAAAGCTTTCCCCCTGCAGGTCGGGGACCGGGGGCTTGAACTTGGGTCCTTGCGCACAGCAACATACGCGCTCAACCAGGTGCGCCGCCACATGGCCCCTTTCTTTCCCTCACTATTTTCCCCTCCCCTCTCAATTTTTCTCTGTCCTATCTAATAAAATAAAAATGAATAAAAATACTTTTTTAAAAAAAGAGATTCTTCTTAAAAAAAGGGGGGGAGGAATCGGGCGGTAGCGCAGCGGGTTAAGCGCAGGTAGCACAAAGCACAAGGACCGGCAGAAGGATCCTGGTTCGAACCCCGGCTCCCCACCTGCAGGGGAGTCGCTTCACAGGCGGTGAAGCAGGTCTGCAGGTGTCTGTCTTTCTCTCCCCCGCTCTGTCTTCCCCTCCTCTCTCCATTTCTCTCTGTCCTATCCAACAACGACGACATCAATAACAACAAGAATAACTAGAACAACAATAAAAAATAACAAGGGCAACTAAAGGGAAAGTAAATAAATTTTAAAAATTTAATTTAAAAATAAAAGATGTGAATGGTTAACAGAGGACAATGCAGGCATGGCCCCCTCTCTGGGAGAGTGACAAATCAAGGTGTCTGGGACCCCCAAAAACCACAGCAGCACTGTTTTGGGGACCCGGGAGCCTCTGATGGGAGGGGTGGGGGCAGTCTGGCAGCCCAGGAAGCCAGCCCCATCTCTTCCTGCCCCTTCAAACATCTCCTTCTGCCTTGCCACCTGTTCATTGCTCTTTCCTCTCCAGATATGTGTGTATATTTGAAATATTAATGTGTAAGAAATACAAATATACTGTTTCAACATGGTCTCCAGGAATGAACCAAGGGCCTCAGGCATGTCTGATACTACCAGGTACTTTCCCTGGCCCATTATTTTCTAGAGGGAGGGACAGAGAGACAAGAGAGAGAGAGAGAGAGAGAGAGAGAGAGGAGATACCACAGTATTGCTCCACCATCCATCCACACGGCTTTCCTCCCACCAGGGTCTATCTGGTGGGGGTGGGGGACAGTTGGAACCCAGGGCCTCGGGCAGAGTTAGGTACATTGAACCTGCCGACCCCCCCAACCCTGTCACTCTCCAGGAGAACTTTGGGCTCACTCATTACATGTGACATTCAGATTACATTTTCCTGACTGCTGAGAAAGTTGGGAATTCCTTCACAGAGTGGTCCAGGAGGTGGTGCAGTGTGTAAAACACTGGACTCTCAAGCATGAGATCCCAAGTTCAGTCCCCAGAAGCACATGTACCAGAGTGATGTCTGGTTCTTTTGCCTCCTATCTTTCTTGTGAATAAATAAATAAAGCCTTAAAGAAGAAGAAGTAAAGAAAAGAAGGAATGGCATTATTGCCCATCAAAAAAAATCATAATAGGGAGGCTGGGTGGTGGCGCACCTGGTTGAGCGCACATGTTACAGTGCACAGGGACCCAGGTTCGAGCCCCTAGTCCCCACCTGCAGGGGGAAAGCTTTGCAAGTGGTGAAGCAGGGCTGTAGGTGTCTCTCTGTCTCTCTCCCATCTCTACCACTCCCTTCCCTCTAGATTTCTAGCTGTCTCTATCCAATCAATAAATAAAGATAATAAAAAATAATAATAAAGGAGCCGGGCAGTAGCACAGCGGGTTAAGCACACATGGTGCAAAGCGCAAGGGTCGGCATAAGGATCTGAGTTCGAGCCCCCGGCTCCCCACCTACAGGGAAGTCACCTTACAAGTGGTGAAGCAGGTCTGCTGGTGTCTGTCTTTCTCTCCCCCTCTGTCTTCCCATCCTCCTCTCTCGATTTCTCTCTGTCCTGTACAACAATGACAGAAATAATAACAATAATAACAACAACAATAAACAACAAGGGCAACCAAAGGGAAGAAATGTCCTCCAGGAGCGGTGGATTTGTGGTGCAGGCACCGAGCCCCGGTGATAACCCTGGAGGCAAAAAGAAAGAAAAAGTAAAGAAAAGAAGAGAAAAGGAACGAAGTCCTATAAAAAAATAATAACGGGTTGTATTATTATATGGAAAACTGGGAAATGCATGTACAAACTATTGTATTTACTCGAATGTAAAACATTAATTCCCCAATAAAGAAATTTAAAAATCCTAATAACAGCAATAGGAAGTCCTTTCATGGGCCTCATATCTCCAGCAATTCCCTTCTGGGAAGTTTCAGTTCAGATTATATGTTTGTTTGTTTGTTTGTTTGTTTGTTTGTTTTGTACCCATTTTTCTGTCCTGTTCCTCTTCTCGTCCTATAGAAGCCTCTCCCTACCACAGGCCCCGCAGGTCCCTTCCCACAGAGATAGTCTCCCCTTTTTTCCTCCAAATATGCTCAAGTTCCTCTTTCCCCCCTGGTTATGGTCCACCTGGAATCACTGTGGGAGGGAGGGAGGGTTTGGCTCACAGGACAGTGGATGAAGCCAAGACTTAGCCTGGGACTTGGTGCTGGAACCCTTTATGTTGTCCAGCCCTGCAGTCATTCATGGGACTCAGAAGCCAGCTGGACCTGGGTTGGGTGCCCGGCCTGGATCACCCATTCCCTCAGAACAAGGAGCTCCAAAAGCAAGAGCAGGGCCAGCTGGAGGCTGCCGGGCTCCTCCAGCCAAGAAGCGGAGAGACAGTGCTGGTTACCAGAAAGCACAGTGGTGCCCAGGCAGGCGGAGGAACGCACATGCCCCAGACTGTCCAGAGTGGCATTGGGCGGCTGGCTGGTGTGGTCTGAGCCCTCCTCTCCCTTCTGGTCTGCTGTGTGGACAGAGGAAGCCGAGGGCAGGGACAAGGACAGCAGCTGAGCCCACCCACCTCAGCCTGGGGCCTCTTGGGCGAGGTGTGTGGGGGGGGGTTTTCCCAAGTTTCTTGATGCCCAGCAGCTATGCCCGTTTCTGCATGTCCAGAACTGGCCAGGCTCGCCAACTGTGGGCACGTGTTCCCAGCAACCAACCTCAACGCGCACACACACAACTGCAGGCACACATGCACACACGGGCATATCCACACAGTCTCACACACGCCCTGCCAGGCAGACCAAGGTCAAGGCCCCCGCAACCCATGCCACCCCCAGCAGCTCTGTCCAGCTGTCTGCACAGCACAGGTGTCCGTCCGCCGGGACAGACCCCACAGGTGCAGAGCTCCACCGCAGGTGTGCTGCTACCAGGACCCTGCCAGCCAGGAGCTGCAGCCCAGAGGTGCTGTGAGGTCCATGTGACAATGACAACCAGGGCCTGGGAGTTATGGGAGGAGGGGGCATGGAGCTATCTTGTCTATGTCCCCCTCACTCTTTCTCTTTGACCTTGAACCTCACTCTTCCCCTCTGTCTTCCTTCTTCCTCTCCTGGCTTTTCTCTCTCTCCTTCTACCCTTCTCCCTCTCACCCTTTCTCTCTCTCTCTCTCCCTCCCCTTCCCCCTCAAGGACACATAATCACTTCCAACCCCAGAGCACTTCACATTTGGTGGAAAGCACTCCAGTCTCAAAGTGATTAGAGGTTGGAGATCCATCGTTTAAATTTCAAATTAAACCGATTAAAATTACAGGAGCCCTTCACACATTTTAAGCAAATAATTATCTCTTTCTCTTTTTTTTTAACAAACAGATCCAAGAGGTTGGGCCCAGACAGGTACAAAACAAGAAAACAAGAGTTGGATTTGGGGGCCTGGGGCCAGCGGTGTTGCACCCAGTTAAGTGCACACAGTACGAAGTGCAAGGATCCGGGTTCAAGGCCCCACTCCCTACCTGCGGGGGGAGGGGCACTTCGCAAGTGGTGAAGCAGGTCTGCAGGTGTCTGTCCCTCTTCTTCTCTAACTCCCCGTCCCCTCTCTCAATTTCTCTCTGTCCTATCCAATAAAATGGGAAAAAATGGCTGTCAGGAGCAGTGGATTTGTAGTGCTGGCACTGAGCCTCAGTGATGACCCTGGAGGCAAAAATAATAATAATTAAGAAGAAGAGTGGGGAGCTGGCAGAGAAGACTTGTGGGGGGGCCCCACCTAATCACTGAACGAACCAGAGGACCAGACTATGGGCGAAGACAGGCCCAGTCCACAGCAGAAGTCCTCTGACCTCAGGGCCCCAAAGAGTAATGCCCCAAGGGTCCACACCACCCCCCACAGGGCCAGGAAATAACTCGCCTGGTAGAAAACACACCTTAGCATTTGAAGGGTCTTGGTTTCGAGCCCTGACACCCACAGGGAGGAGGTGAGGTCCTCTCTTGACTCCCCGTGGCACCATCAGAGGGATGATCACCCAGCATGGTATATCCTGGGCCCAAGAGAGAAGGGGTGAGTCTCTAGGCTCGGGGAGCTCACTGAAGAGGATCCTGAGCCAGGCGGACAGCTGTGAGCTGCTGAAACAGAACAGGGACCAACCAGGGCGCTTACCACCAGGGAGCTCTGGGCGCAAGGAACTCTGGGAGCTGGGGCTCACGGGATGCACAGCTGACAGGTGGACAAAGCCCCCCAAAACCCCATCCTACCCATCCCAGCTGCAGGAGTGGATGTTCTATACTTACTGTCTCTTACCAAGTGGGAAACCCGAGTCACACAGATTGCTATCTCTGAGGCCCAGGAGGCGGCACAGTGGATCAGCCACCGGACTCTCAAGCATGAGGTCCTGAGTTCAATCCCCACCCAGTATGACAGATGCCAGAGTGATGCTCTGGTTCTCTCTCTTTCTCTCTCTCCTCTCTCTCTCTCTCTCTCTTCCTCCCTCCCTCTCTCTGTCTCTTGTAAATAAATAAATTACTTGCTTTAAAAAATAAATCTTTCGGAGGTGGCAGCTGGAAAGCTGTGGACTGAGCCTGAGCCCCGAGACCTTTTCTGTCTCTCTTCTAGTGTGAATGATGGGGGTGCGGCTGGGATCCCAAGCTTCCCAGCTGGAGGGCTCAGTCTGGCCGTCAGTCCACACCCCAACACACTCTCTTTCTTTAACCTTGAGCCTTACTCTTATCCCCTCTCTGTCTTCCTTCTTCTCCTTTCTTTTCACTGAGGCCAGAGATAAGTATTTGCAGGTTTTCTGCTTGACTTTTTTTTTTTTTAACATTTTTAAATGTTTTTTTTATTATCTTTATTTATTGATTGGATAGAGACATCCAGAAATTGAGGGGAAGAGGGAGATAGAGACAAAGAGGCACCTGCAGCCCCGCTTCAACACTGGCAAAGCTTTTTCCCCTGCAGGTGTGGGCTGAGGGCTTAAACCCCAGTCCTTGCACATCGTAACATTCTGACCAAACTGGAGCCTAACATGAAGGGTCGCAAACCACCCAGCCAGACTGCCCGGAGCCCTTTGCACTGATCCCTCTCCCACCCCCAGCCCCAGCTCCTGGAGGGTGCTATGGGGGGTGAGGAGGTTGTAGAGGCAGCTGGAAATCAGAACAGAAACAAATTCAGATGAAGAGTGTCAGCAGCCAGGCTGGGCCTGGAGAACTGAGAGACCGAGCCCAGCCCAGACATTTCAAAAACAAACCTCTGTCCAGGTTTCCACCTCCCCAGGGGACCCCACCCACTTAGGGGTGGGGGTGTAGCCACCCAGCTTCCTTTCTTTCAGAACCTGTCCGTTTCTTTTTTCCCTAATTAAGTTCCAGAGACCAAAATCATCGAAGCCTCTTCCTTGTGTTGCTTTGGGGATAGGTGGGGTGGGGAGGTGGAGGGAGGGAGGGAGGGAGGGAGGTCTAATATTTTAAAGCATTTCCAAGATCCAGGAAGACATTGAGGTCGAAGGAACCAGACTTGCAAGCCCGAGGTTCCAGATTCAGTCAGTGAATTCACTTTGTGCCAGAGCTGAACAAGGCTCTGGTCTCTCTCTGTATGTACGTGTAGGTGTGTGCATCTCTCTCTCTCCCTCTCATTAAAATAAAAATAATAATGATTAATTTTAAAAGCAAACATTCTCAAAATAAATAAATAAATAGAAGCATGGTAGGGTAGGTGAAGAAAAAAATTAATCAAGGAACCACTGCAGTTTCCAGTGGAGGGAATGGGGACACAGAACTCTGTTATCTCATAATTTTGTAAATCAATATTAAATCACTGATAAAATTGTTAATTAAAAAGAAGAAGAAGGAGAAAGAAAAGAGAAAGTAGGCCCAGGGAGGCTGACAAGAGTAGAGCAGATGTGCAAGGCCTTGAGTTCACTTCCAGGCTCTGCCCCGCAGGTAAACAGAGGCCAGAGTTCCTCCTCCAAGAAGGTGAATGTTTCATGAGGCCACAGGAGTCAACCAAAGGACCTAAGAAGGACAAGGACAGATCAGAACCCAGAAGTGAACAGAAAGGAGAGAGAGAGAAACACCAGGGGAAGGGCTGATGGATCAGGCAGGGAGGGAGGAGGGAGAGGCGAGGCTGGGGGCTTGAGCTTAGACCACACCAGCGAAGAGCAGGGATCTGGATGGTTATCAGGGAAACTCCCAGATGTCTGATTGGGGTTTCAGATGCCTTGGGGGTGACAGGGGGCAAGCAATGGGGTGGAATGGGGTGGCACAAGAATGACTGATCAACCAGCGGACGGACGGGCTCTGTCACTTCCTTATCAATGCAGTGAATTGCCCCCGCGGGATTGGCAAGTGACCAGCCTCGAATTACCCTAGTGCCCAGTAGGCACCCCTAGGTCTCCATCCACAGGAATGAATGCTGGTGCCCAGAGACCCAGGTTCAGTCCCCACAAGGTCCTCCTCAGACTCCCTCAAGGGTGGAGAGAGTATAGCCTCTCTGGATTATTAAAAGTCTTACACCTACAAAGAATAATATCCTGACACATTTAAGGACTGGAACAAACTCTGGAAACATGAGACATGAGCAGTGCTTGTCACTGTCACAGGAAAAAGTCCTGAACGGGAAAGTTGCACAAAGCTGGCTGGGCCAGGGGTGGGGGGCGGCTTCTGGGAGGTGGCGCAGTGGGAGGGAGGAGGGAGGCGAGTCATACAGACATGGCCCTGGGTTTGATCTCTAGCACCACATGTGCCAGAGTGCTGCCATCTATCTCTCTCCTCCTCTCCCTCTCCCTCTCCCTCTCCCTCTCCCTCCCCCTCCCTCTCCCTTTCCCTCTCCCTCTCCCTCCCTCTCCCTCTCCCTCTCCCTCTCTCTCTTTCTCTCTATCTATCTATCTATCTCCCCCTCCCTCCCTCTCTTTCTCTCTCTCTCTCTCTCTCTCTCTTTCTCTCTCTCTCCCTCTCTTTTCCTTTCTATCTTTAGCTGAATGAAAGAGCCAGCTGCAGGGGGAGCCAGGTTGGTGATGCACCTGACTGAGCACATACATTCCCATGAGCAAGGATCCAGGTTCGAGCGCCCGATCCCCACCTGCAGAAAGAAGGGACGCTTCACAATCGGGTAAAGCAGAACTGCGGGTGTCTATCTTCCTACCTCCTCCTTGCCCCTCTCAATTTCTCTGTGTCCTAGCAAATAAAATGGGAAAAAATGGCCACCAGGAGCAGTGGATTCATAGTGCCGGCAACGAGCCCCAGTGATAAGCCCCTGGAGAAGAAAAAAAAAACGGACAATGAAATCATGCAGAATTCTGCAAATTGAAATAGCCACTGCATGCCCGTGGCTTTTTGAGGAATGCCTGAATCCAGCTCAGTGTCCTCACGGCAGAAGGGAAGCAGAGGCTCAGAGAGGACTGCCCGGGGCCCTGAAGCCCATTCTCACGCCCCGTACCCCCCATGCCCCCCTCTCCCTCAGTGTCCCCAAGGCCACCTCCTAGGTGTGACTCAGTCACAGCCAGCTCGGTGTCCCCATCTGGGGCCCTGAACAAACTTGCATCATGACTTGCCGGCGAGGGTTGGGGGACGCGCAGACGTGAGCCGTCAGCACATTCCTGCCGTGGGAGAAGCCGGCCCCCGCAGATGACAGAATGAGGCAGACCGCACCCTGAACCCCACCCGAGCCCCACTCACCAGCCACTGTCTCCCCGGGCCTGACAGGGGCTCTCAATCTCCAGGGTCCCTCAGGCAAGGTGGCCCGGGTCCAAGGACTTGACCAAGGTCCCCTCCCCAGCCTCTGCGTGTCCAAGACTGCATTTCTGAGGGCTGGTCAGGACAAGGCCGGGGCGCCCCGCCAGCTCCCAGGGCAGCAGGCACAGCAGGGAAAGAAGTTTCTGGGCCCCGCCGGGCAGGGCTGAGGCCTCTGGCTGGTGGGGCAGGTTCCCAGCAGCTAGCTCCACAGGTGCGCGTTGTGGGCAGGGAGCCAGCCCGGCCCTCCACGGGGCCAAGCCCCGAAGACAGGGACTCCCAGGGGACAGCAGAGCGTTTGGGAACAGAGGAGCCGGGGCGAAATTTGGAGTCGAGGGTGGGGGGGTCAGGTTCTGGGCGTGACACCACCACCACATAGGAGCTCAGAAGCAGCTTGACCTCGGAGGCTAGGTGGAACACACCCCCCCCAGAAAGAATGGATCACTGGCAGAATCGTGGGGTCCGCACCCCAACAACCCAGCCAAGCCTGCACTCTGGGTTGGGCTGAGCACTGGACTTGCATGCCTGAGGCCCTGGGTTTGGTAACATGGGCCAGAGGGCCTGGCAGGACTCTCTCTCTCTCCCTCTCCCTCCCTCTCTCATAAAAAAATAGATAAGTAAATGAGTAAAGGTTCATACGAACATCCATCTCTCATGAAAATAAATCAGAGTTGGGCCAGACAGTGGCACACCTACTGGAAGGCACACATGACCATGCTCCAGGACTGGGTTCGAGTCCCCGCTCCCCATCTGCAGGGGGAAACTTCGTGAGAGGTGAAGCAGGGCTGCAGGTGTCTCTCTGTCTCTCTCCTTCTCTGTCTACCCCTCCCCTCTCAATTTCTCTCTGTCTTATCAAATAATGAGGGAAAAAATGACTGCAGAGAGCAGTGGATTCATAACTCCTTCACCAAGCCCCATGACAACCTTGGTAGCAAAAATAAAGTAAAATTAAATAAAGATGAATTTAAAAATAAGTAAATCTTTTTTTTCTTTTTAAGGGAGGCTGGTAGGACATGTGTGTGTGATGCATCATGCCAAAGCCCCAGGTGTGAACCCCAGTCCCCGAGGGAGACCCACGGCAACAGGGCTGACTGCATGAACTGTAGAGCAGCACTGTGGCGTCTCTCTCCCTTTCTGTCTCTCTCGTTTAATTCTATTTTTTTAAATTATTTGTGCTGTGATAATAATTGACCAGATTGTGGGGTAAGAGGGGTACAATTCCATATAATTCAATTGTTCACACCACCAGAATTCTGTATCCCCTCACCCACTTACAATATTCCCTGTTGTTTATCCTCCGGGAGTATTGGCAGAGACATTGACCGGCTGTCCCACACCCTCAGCCTCTTTCTGCCTTTTAACATTCATTTATTTAGGGCAGAAAGAAATCCAGAAGGAAGGGAGACAGAGAGAGAGAGAGAGAGAGAGAGAGAGAGAGAGAGAGGACTGCAGCCCTGTTCCAATGCTCATAAAAGCTTCCCCCGCAGGTGGGGACGGGGGGCTTGAACCTGGATCCTTGTGCTTGGTAACATGGGTTCTCAAGCAAGTGCACCACTGCTGAGCCTCCGTGTGTCTCTCTATCTACCTCTCTTACTGAAATTAAAATAAAATTGTCTTGGGATCAGTGGATGAGATGAGGCCCCTGTATGCATATGCCAGTGCCAAGCAGCACTCCAGGCTCTCAGGCTCTCTCCCTCTCCCTCTCCCTCTCCCTCTCCCTCTCCCTCTCCCTCTCCCTCTCCCTCTCCCTCTCCCTCTCTCCCTCTCCCTCTCCCTCTCCCTCTCCCTCTCTCCCTCTCCCTCTCCCTCTCCCTCTCCCTCCCCTCCTCTCTTAAGAAGTACTAAAGCTAGGGACTGGGTGGTGGTGCACCTGGCTGAGTGCACATGTTACAGTGCACAAGGACCTGGGTTCAAGCCCCCAGCCCCCACCTGCAGGAGGGAAACTTTGTAAGTGGCAAAGCAGGACTGCAGGTGTTTCTCTGTCTCTCTCCCTCTCTATCTCTCCCTTCCTCTGGATTTCTGATGGTCTCTATCCAATAAAGATAATTAAAAATAATAATACATAAAATAAAAACAATACATAATAAATTAAATAAATAAAAATTTTAAAATAATAAATGAATAAATAAATAGAAAGACTAAAGCCTCCTGCTCCCCTGAATCCAGAGCCTTCTGCCCTTCGAGCGGCAGTCAGAGAAATACCAAGACCTGACACTGGAAAGACCAGTGGTACAAGCCCCCTGAGGAGTTGGTGGGTACCAGAGAAAGCTCCCATGGGAGCTGTGGCTGGTCCGCCATTGTCCCAGCTAACAGGACAGCAGCAGTGCCATGGTGGGGAGACAATGAAGCCACAAACTTCCCCCGAGATGCCCACATTGAGCTGGAAGCAGATCCCAGAGCAATCCCTCCAAGGGGCTGAAGCCTCACAGACAGAGGGCTTGTGTTTTCTGGAAGCCAGGAGACAGTGGTGGGGATGCAGGTGTGAGCAAATCAGACCTTAGTGTCTTTAAAAAAAAAAAAGAAAAGAAAAGAAAAGAAAAGAAAAGAAATCATCATCATCAGACCAAATCGTGCCTCGAAGCCCACCTGCCACCCGGGCGAGACAGGGCAGGCCCAGCTTCACAGCCAAAGGCCGGGGAGCAGAGGCCCGCAGGCAGGGAGCCCACAAACAGGCAGAAGCCGCCAAACTGGGGGGCCAGCCACCTCAGCCTGTCACCCCCCCACCCCCACCCGCCTTGATGAATTATGCACACCCCTCCGATGGAGGCCCGGGGCCAAGGTCCCCAGCCTCCAGCCCGGCCTCCCCTGGGCAGGCCAGGTGCGCTGTGACAGATGAGTGGCCTCCGGCCCTGGGGCTCAGCTGACAGCAGGCAGACGGGCCCACACTGGAGTCAGCCCTCCCTCCCTCCCGGATCCCGAGCCCCAGGGCCTCCTTCCCACCCCTCCTGCCTGTACCCTGCACCCTGCACCCTGCACCCTGCACCCTGCACCATGTCAACCAGTCCTCACCCCCTCCATGGGGGTGTCTGAGAGCTAGGCAGTCTCAGTGAGGAGACCTGTTTTCTTGTTCTCCACAACTTTTCTCTCAGACACTTCTAATTCAGAACGGCAGCTCCAAGTCCTTTAGAAGGGAGATCAGTATAGCCAATAAATTGAATCCATGTCTGATTACAGAAGAAATCTCCCCCTACATACACAGACACACCCCATGACTCCCCCCCTCTGTCTCTCTCTCTCTCTCTCTCTCTCTCTCTCTCTCTCTCTTTCTCTCTCTCTCTTCCACCTCCCTTTCTTTCATCTTCCCAAGCTTGGATATTGCAATAACTGTTCCAGCTGATTCCCCACTACCACCCACCCCTCTTTAAATAAGATTTTGCTAAAGGTCATTGTATCTCCCGGCCACATAAGCAGCAACATTCAAATTTCCCCGGTCCAAGGATAAAAAGATTCTATCATTAAAAATAAAAGCGTAAGGACATCTCTAGAGCCCAAGGAGCCCAAAGAGGTGTGGGGGGAGTGGGGGGAGGCGGTTCAGAAAGAGGAGACATTTTGTTATCTGCACGTAATCGAGAGATTCTGCACCGCTATCTGGGATCTACTCCCCCCACTCTCCCGCCACCTCCGCCAACACCCACCCACCCATCCCCTCCCCTCGAATCCTCCCCCCACCCCTTTCCACATCAAGGTCTTTTTATCTTCCAATTTTGCATCTAAAGATGAGGTGAATACCATTAGCTCAATTCAAGCTCAAGTGCAGTCAGATGGGCCTGTGATTTCTGAAAAGCACTTGCTAAGGTCACATTAAAATGTATAAGAGCATCTGAATTCCTGGGAAGGGGGTTTGTCATCCACCCGTGGAGTGAGGGAGGGATGTCGGGGGGCCCGGACTCGGGTGGAAACAAAAGAAAGAGGGTTTGTGTCAGAAGCGTCTCTTGTTTTGCAGGTAGCTCAGAAGTCTGCAGACTTGGGTCTCTTGGAGGGAAAGAGAGAAAGAAGAGAAGGAGAGAGGGGGAGAAACAGAGATAGAGAGAGAAAAGGAAGGCAGAGACGGGGAGAGAGAGAGAAATAGGGGGAGAGAAAGAGAGAGAGAGAGGAGAGAGGGAGAAATAGGGGGAGAGAGAGAGAGGAGAGAGGGAGAAAGGGGGGGGAGAGAGAGAGGGAGAAATAGGGGGAGAGAGAGAGAGGAGAGAGGGAGAAATAGGGGGAGAAAGAGAGAGGAGAGAGGGAGAAATAGGGGGAGAGAGAGAGAGGGAGAAATAGGGGGAGAGAGAGAGGAGAGAGGGAGAAATAGGGGGAGAGAGAGAGGAGAGAGGGAGAAATAGGGGGAGAGAGAGAGAGAGAAGAGAGGGAGAAATAGGGGGAGAGAGAGAGAGGAGAGAGGGAGAAATAGGGGGAGAGAGAGAGAGAGGAGAGAGGGAGAAATAGGGGGAGAGAGAGAGAGGGATAAATAGGGGGAGAGAGAGAGAGGAGAGAGGGAGAAATAGGGGGAGAGAGAGAGAGGGAGAAATAGGGGGAGAGAGAGAGAGAGGAGAGAGGGAGAAATAGGGGGAGAGAGAGAGGAGAGAGGGAGAAATAGGGGGAGAGAGAGAGAGAGGAGAGAGGGAGAAATAGGGGGAGAGAGAGAGAGAGAGAGGGAGAAATAGGGGGAGAGAGAGAGAGAGAGGAGAGAGGGAGAAATAGGGGGAGAGAGAGAGAGGAGAGAGGGAGAAATAGGGGGAGAGAGAGAGAGGAGAGAGGGAGAAATAGGGGGAGAGAGAGAGAGAGAGGAGAGAGGGAGAAATAGGGGGAGAGAGAGAGGAGAGAGGGAGAAATAGGGGGAGAGAGAGAGAGAGGAGAGAGGGAGAAATAGGGGGAGAGAGAGAGAGAGAGAGGGAGAAATAGGGGGAGAGAGAGAGAGAGAGAGAGGAGAGAGGGAGAAATAGGGGGAGAGAGAGAGAGAGGAGAGAGGGAGAAATAGGGGGAGAGAGAGAGAGGAGAGAGGGAGAAATAGGGGGAGAGAGAGAGAGAGGAGAGAGGGAGAAATAGGGGGAGAGAGAGAGAGAGAGGGAGAAATAGGGGGAGAGAGAGAGAGGAGAGAGGGAGAAATAGGGGGAGAGAGAGAGGGAGAAATAGGGGGAGAGAGAGAGAGAGGAGAGAGGGAGAAATAGGGGGAGAGAGAGAGAGAGAGGAGAGAGAGGGACAAATAGGGGGAGAGAGAGAGAGAGAGGAGAGAGGGAGAAATAGGGGGAGAGAGAGAGAGGAGAGAGGGAGAAATAGGGGGAGAGAGAGAGAGGAGAGAGGGAGAAATAGGGGGAGAGAGAGAGAGAGGAGAGAGGGAGAAATAGGGGGAGAGAGAGAGAGAGGGAGAAATAGGGGGAGAAAGAGAGAGAGGAGAGAGAGGGAGAAATAGGGGGAGAGAGAGAGAGAGAGAGAGTCTTTTTAAAAAAGTTCAACTGGCTTCCCCCTGCTGACAGTTTTAACCCTTTGGACTGGAACTACCCAGGTCATTTGTTTCAGACAAAACAAATAGTGCTTTGAGAAGGTTGGCTTATCTTCTGTCCTTTTATTATTAGTATTATTTGCTGGTGTTTGCTGTCTGTCAGTTCCCTTGGTTTACAGGAAAACAGGACATGTTTGGGGGGCTCAGGCCAAATGGAGAGGAAGCCTGGTTCTTGACTCTCACATGGCCTGCAGCCTCAGCCTCACCTGTGTCTGTCCTCCCACAGAGCAGGGACCCAGGGACATCGCAGAAAGTGTCCTTTGGAGATGGGTGTCAGCCTTCACTGGTGTCCAGAAAGAAAGAATCAGGAACAGAGGGTGTGGGGAGGCCTCATCATGGTTCTGCTAATGACTTTCATGCCTCAGGCTCTGAGGTCTAAGATTCATTCCCCAGCACCACCATCAGCCGGAGCTGAGCAGTGCTCTGGGCTGGCTCAAATAAATAAGGGGCCAGGCAGTAAAGAACCTGGTTAAGCGCTCCCATTATAGACCAGAGCGCAAAGATCCAGGTTCAAGCCCCCCATCCACCAATCTCAATTTCTCTCTGTCTTTACCCAATAATAAAATATTTTACTGTCCAATGTAAAACATTCTCCTTCTCTATCCCCCCTCCTCCTCTCAATTTCTGACTGTCTATATCCAAGGGAGAAAGAGAGAGACACCTGCAGACCTACTTGCTTTGCTATTCATGAAGCAGACCCACTGCAGATGGAGAGCTGGGTCCTTACGTGAGTCCTTGAACTCAGTACCATATGCACTTAACTGGGTGCTCCATTCCCACCCCCGCCCCTGTGAGGCAAGTTTTCTTTTCTTATGTAATCTATTTGTCAGGACACCACATCTACTAAGTGTTTCCTTTCCCTCCATTTTCCGGAAAAGGTTGAAAATATTGGCATCATTTCACGACTAGAATTTTGAGGGATCCAGCCAGTTCCACCCTCTGGAAATAAGGATCCACTGTGGAGAGCCCCTAAAGTGTTAATTCAGTTTCAGTAGATAATGGATATGATCTTGTTGGCCTCTATTGTAGTTAATAAGTTGCCTCTGACAAGTTTTCCTGCTCTGCACTGTTGAAATGTCAGCACAAAGATATCTGTGCTGTTTCTTCACTATCCTTGAATATCTGCAAAAGTCTGTGCTCCAGAAATATTCCCTATTTTCACTCCTGGGAAACATCAGACACCCAGAAATACCCCTTTCCTTGAGGAGTGTGTCTATCATATTTACCGAACTGTCAAACATTTTTTTTTGTGAGTAAACTTTGGATCCTCCCCAATTTCTCTCCCCTTTGCAATTTGCTTGCCTTCTCTCTTTTCTTCCTCTCTTTTCCTATCTTGGACTTGAACTGCTGCTCTTTTCCTAGTTCTTAAGATGTTTTAACATTTTGTTTTTCTTTTCTTTCTTTCTTTTTTTTTTTTTTATTTATTCCCTTTTGTTGCCCTTGTTGTTTTATTGTTGTAGTTATTATTGATGTCGTTGTTGTTGGCTAGGACAGAGAGAAATGGAGAGAGGAAGGAAAGACAGAGAGGGGGAGAGGAGGATAGAGACACCTGCAGACCTGCTTGTGAAGTGACTCCCCTACAGGTGGGGAGCCAGAGGCTCAAACCGGGATCCTCCCACCAGTCCTTGCGCTTTGCGCCACGTGCACTTAACCCACTGCGCTACCACCTGACCCCCAACACTTTGTCTTTTCTACATCAGCATTTAACATAAATATTTCCCTTTACAAAGTATGAGCACTACACATCCTGATTATCTTTTGTTTTATCTTCTTTCCCTGCAGAATGTTGTCTAATTTCTTTCCTGATTTTTCCTGGACCCATGGGCAACTTAAAATTGGGTTAAGTTCCATATATTCAGTGATTTTCCAATTTGATTTTTAGAATTGTGTTCTCATTTAGTGCCATTGTGGTCAGAGAGCACACGCTGATGATTACAATCTCTTCAGACTTATTGAGGCTTGTTTTAGGGCCCAGCATATGGGCTATCATAATAAATGATCAGCTCAGAAAGAACATACCTTATTTTCCTCAGTCATGAGGAAAAATGTATAAATGTCAGTGAGGTCAAGCAGGTTGATGGGGTTATTAGTGCATGTGTGCTTACTGATTAATCTTCCGTTCTGACAGTTAACGAGAAAAGACTGCTGAAAATCTCCAGCTAAAATTATAGACTTGTCTGGTTCTTACCTCAACTCTGTCCATCTCCGAATTCATGTACTTAGAAGTTCTCATAGACAGGGGCTGGGTGGTGGCGTACCTGGTTGAGCGCACATGTTACAATGTGCTAGGACTCGAGTTTGAGTCTCTCTCTCCCTTTATATCTCTCTCTTTCTCTCTCTCTCTCTCTCTCTCTCTCTTCCCCCCCATTCCTTTCAATTTCTAGCTGTCTCTATCCAATACAGATTTAATTTTTTTAAGTTTGTTTAAAAATAGAAGAAAGTCTCATAGATATTTAGAACTCTGAAATCTTCTTGAGATGAACTGACTGTTTATAACTTGCAAATATTTCACCTCATTTTTTGTAATACAGCTTTAAAAACATAGCTCTGACTCTTGGCACCTTTCCCAGACAAGTCTTACGAGCGACCACTACACTGTCTCTCTGACCCAACACCCCCTTCCGTGAACTCGGCTTTGTCCCGTATTAACCCACCTCTCCCAGACTTTTTTTTTTATTCATTTTTGCATTGTAACACTATTATCCTCTGACTTGCCCTTGGGTTTCACTACATTCAAAGCCTATTTTTGTGTGTGCCATCAAGTCTGAGTGACGTTCTTTAATCAACTCTGCCTACCTGTTGTGCAGTGTTCAGTCCACTTATAATTAATGTAAGACTGGCTGGATTTAAATGCACTATATTCTTTCTTTTCATATTTGTTCCATCTGCTCTGTGTTCCTTTTTCTCTCTTTTTCTGTCTCTTTAGGATTAATTCTCATTGGATTCCCTCAGTTCAATGAAGTTATTAGCTACACCTCTCCTGATCTACCCTCACTGGCTTCTCTAGAATTGACAATAATATATATGCTGTTTATTGGACCAAAGTAACTTGTAACATAAACATTTAGCATGTAACATAAAATTCTTATAACCGTATACTCCCATTCTCCTTCCCTTCCCTATTCTTTATGCTGTTGTCTCCATGCATTTCACTTCTATCTCTGTTAGGAGTCTCAAATATATACTGTTTCTATTTTTAGGTAACCAGTCATTTATTCTTAAAACTAAGAACCAAAAACTTTCTATAGGTCTATATCTTTGAGACTTAGAATCATTTTTCTTTGGTCTGGAAATATCTTGGCTTGGCATTTATTGTACTTTGTACAAGTTTGCTGAGGGCTAATTTTCCCAGCTTTTTTCTTTCTGAGAACATCTCTATTTCCCCTCTGTTGTTTTCGACGGGCTAGGTTGTTTTCGCCGGGCTGGCTTCACGGGCGGGTAACAGACGACCAGGGACTCATGGCAGTATCTCTTTATTCATGCAGGACGCAGAACAATCTAAGACGAGCTAAGTTAAACTCAAAGTACAGTACTGTAAAACTCACAATGCTGTCTTTATATATATATACTTGCCAAGTAAGGTGGAAACAGGATGTGACATAGAGAGGGTGGAGAGAAAGTGACTGGTGAAAATCAGAGTGTGGCAAAGAGGGGGCAGATTAGGCGAGAATCCTATCACTGAACCACAAATGCCCTGGAGGGAGGGTGGAACTTGTTAACAGCGGTTATGTAAATAGAATGAAGTGGTTATGTAAATAGAATAGTGTTAAGCAGGGGGGATTTAAACCAAATAAAACAGAAGGGGTCTCATGCATACCAACACCCCTGCACTTTGGAAGGATCTTACTGTAAACCTAAAATCTAGGAGGTCAGGCTTTCAATAGTTTAACCGTGGTCCGTCACTGCTGAATATTCTCACTTGTGTTGCCTTTAATGTGAGAGAGACATACGTGTACAAAACAGGAATACAGTTATCAGAACCAAAGGATTAGTTGTATCACCTCAATTTCCAATTTTGCAAATAATATCCCTGTATAGCAAAAGAATCAAGATCACAGGTTGTGTTTAGTGATCACGCCTCTTTAATTTCCGTGAGACTGGGAGAGCTCCTCGGAGCTTCCAACACACACATGCCTTTGCATTCCCAGTGCCTCTAATAGCTATTATCTCTAATTCTAGCCACCTAGAATTACCTCCTATTCTGGAAGATTTAGTCTGATCAGTCTTTCTACTATTGTGTTCTTTTCCCCGCTGTGTCTTGTTGATGACTTACCCATCTGTTGAGAAGTCTCCACTTTAACGGCAGTTGTGTGTTTTGCCTCCTGAGCAGACAACTGTTGTCAACAGCCGCCTCCCTCCATCAGGAGTTCATACGCGTTGTCAGGTGTGTCCACGGGGGCCCTGGCACCTGTCAATGCCAACCCCTTCTTTACTCTGGCCTCAGACCCCATCTCTTTCTCACACACTGGCAGCCATTCCGTGCTCTGCGCCACGCAGCAGGTGGTGCGTGACTTGAAGGCGACCCCATCTCTTTCTCACACACTGGCAGCCATTCCAATTCCCAGCCCACTGTGCGGCTGAGTCCAGGGCCTGTGACTTCTGGTCAAGGAAATATGGGGGAAAGCGCCACAGGGCAGAGGCCGGGCAGGGCTCATCCAGCTGACGCACACCTTGCCAACTGCGAGTTCAAACCCTCAGTCCCCACCTACAGGGGCGAAGCTTCATGAGCTGTGAAGCGGGACTGCAGGTATCTCTCTCCCTCTCTCTCTCTCTCAATTTCTCTGTGTCCTATCAAATAAATATAGAAAATAAAAAAGGAAACAATGGATTCATCATACAGGCACCATGAGGGAAGCAGACCTGTTGAGCTGTTTGCTCTGGGCTCTCTGAGCCATGCTGCCTTCTCAAGGCCATCTTCTTTCATTCACTCTCTCTCTCTTTCTTTCTTCTTTTCTTTATTTCTTTTTTTATTTATAAAAAGGAAACCTTGTGAGCCCCCGGCTCCCCACCTGCAGGGGAGTCGCTTCACAGGCGGTGAAGCAGGTCTGCAGGTGTCTGTCTTTCTCTCCCCCTTTCTGTCTTCCCCTCCTCTCTCCATTTCTCTCTGTCCTATTCAACAACGATGACATCAAGAACAACCACAATAATAACCACAACAATAAAACAAGAAGGGCAGCAAAAAGGGAAAAATGAATAAATAAATAAATATTTAAAAAAGAAAAGAAAGAAAAAGGAAACCTTGACAAAACCATAGGATAAGAGGGGCACAGCTTTTCTTTCTTTCAAGAGAAAAGTGCTCTTTGAGAACTGACACAAAATTTTAAAATGCCAGAAATTAAAAATGCAAATTCATCCAAGATATTTTCTGCCCAAGATGGTCATGGTCACATGACTCAATAATATGTAGTATGTTAAAAAATAAAAATAATAAAATGGGTTGCTCGAGGCCAGGTGATGGTGCACCTGGTTGAGTGCACATGTTACAATGCACAAGGACCCAGCTTTGAGTCCCTGGTCCCCACTTGCAGGCAGAAAATCTTGAGAGTGCTGAAGCAGTATTGTAGGTGTCTCTGTCTCTCTCCCTCACTATCACCCCTTCCCTCTCAATTTCTGTCTCTATCCAATCAATAGTGATTGAAAAAAAAACTTTTTTAAAAAGTGATTTTTCAGTAGGAATCAAATTTGCCAACACCCAAACTTTAGGTGAAGCCTGTCCAGTACTTGGGCACAAGCAGGCCCCAAGGGAGGTCAGCAGAGAGGAAGACACATTCTCCCTATGTGTGAATCTGGCCCTGGGACCCAAAAAATGTTAGCTGAGGGCTCTGGTCTACCAGCATCCATCCCTCCTCTGGAGCCTGTGCCCTCCTTGACCTCGGCTGGTGACCATTCTATGAAGTGACCATACAGAAACCACCACAACTACCACCCACTATCCCCCACACACACAATTGTGCTTCAGATTAGTATCATGTTGCGACACTTGAGCAAATGCTGTTCCCAGCAAAACAGGCCTCACTGGGCCCAGGAGATAGCTCAGTGTGGATTCTCAATGCAGGGCTCTCCTCAACATATAATGATGGCTGGTGGACTGGATGGTTGGTTGGTTGGTTGGTTGGTTGGTTGGTTGCTTGAATAATTTGTTGGCTAGCTGGTTGTTTGGCTGGGTGGTTGGCTAGTTTGCTGGTTGGTTGGGTGGTTTGTTGGTTGGTATGTTGAATGAGTGTGGTTCATTGACTGATTAGATGACTAGCTAGTTGGTTAGTTACTTGTTTGATTGCTTCTTTATAGACTGGATGGACGGCTGACTGATTGGTTGGCTGGTTGGCTAATTGACTGGTTGGTAGGTAAGTTGGGTGAATGGTTGACTGGTTGAATGACTGATTAGATGGGTAGCTGCTGCTTGACTGGTTAGCTGGCTGGTTGCTTGCTTGCTTCTTTATAGATTGGATGGATTGTTGACTGGTTGGCTAGTTGGTTGGTTGGCTGGTTGGGTGGTTGGTAAGTTGGATGAATGGTTGACTGGTTGACAGACAGATTAGATGGCTAGCTGCTTCTTGGCTAGTTGACTGGTTGCTTGCTTCCTTCTTGATAAGTAGGAGGATTGGCTGACTTGCTGGTTGATTTATTGGTCGGATGGATAGCTGGTTGCTTGTTTATTTGGTTGGTTGCTTCCTTCCCTGCTGTGTTAGGTGATGAGTAAGTTGAATGGATTATTGCTTGGTTGATCAGTTTGCTAGATGACTGGCTAGTTGATTAGTTGGTCAGTTGGCGGGTATGTTAGCAAGTAGGGTGGCTGGTTGGTTGTTAGGTCAGGTGCTTGGTATGGTGGTTGGTTGATAGGATGGTTGACATGTTGGTTAGTGGGTGATTTTCTTTGAATCACTATCTTTCAGCACAGTGCCAAGCACACAGGAAGCCTATAGCAAATACCTGCTGAGTGCTCTCTCATCCACAAAATATTTTTAAAATAATTTTTAAAGATTTTATTTATTCATTTATTATTAGAGAGAGAGATTTTAGAGATGGGGAGATAAAAAGGCAAAGAGACAGAGAGACACACCCGTAGCCCTGCTTCACCACATGTGAAGATTTCCCCCTATAGGTGGGGACCAGGGGCTTGAACCTAGATCCTTGTGCACTGTAATATGTGTGCTCATCCACGTGCACCACCATCTGGCCCCTCTGTAAGATATTGGCTCTTAAGCAGAGGAGGAATCTTGGCCCTGAGTGAGAGGTGCGGACTGAAGACTCAGCCAGCCCAGCCTGAGCTCCAAACCAGCAGCCAGAGGCAGAGCCAAGCTGCAGGGAGAGTGCCGTCCGGGGCCTCTGACATTGAGAGAAAACCCTTTATGCCGTCATCAGGCAGAGGAGCTGAGGGGAGATCCCATGCCAGAGCTCCATCACCAACTGTGCGGCCGTGGTTTTGGTCCACTGCTTTTAAATAAGCTCATTGACCTCCCACCACTCTGCAAACCCAGCCAGATGGCCTGGCCTGCCCCCTACCACTCACCCTGGGCCCAAAGCCCGTCTACCTCAGACGCACTTGTGTGGCTGTCCATCCTCCCACCTCCTCAGGCTGCTGGGAGAGAGCCTGCCACCCAGGGCCACGGGGCCAGTCTCAGCTCACTGCCTCCCACCGTCATCTCTAAACCTGCAGGGGCGAGCACAGAAGTGGGACCCGCCAGAAAGGGAGACCCCAGCTGGCTCTCCGCATGGGTCTGTGCCGGTCATGTGGTCCCACCATCTTCAGGGGCCCTGGGCAGCAGAAGCAGGTGGGAGGTGAGGGGAGCCAGGCTTCATTAGGGCTGACTACTGACACCTGCCCTGGACCCAGAAGAGGGGCCCTGGACACACATGATCACTGTCACTGCTGCTAGGCTCAGTCTCTCTGGAGGCAAGGTGCTGTGCTGAGTCTGCTTGTAAGGACTGCTCTTCTCTGGCACTGCTCTGGCTCTCTGGTCCTCCAGATAAGCAGAGAAGAAAGCTGCGCTTCCAGGGTCCACCTTGCCCAGGGGACCTGCCACAAGCTCCCAGGTGGGTTGTCACAGGTCCCCAGGGGGGGTCTTCCATTGGCCAGACGAATCAGGTTCACACCTCCCCTCCCCGAACCCTGGCAAGTCTGTTCTGACAGTGGTGAGGAGCTCCTGGTGGCAGAAAGTGTCCTTGTCACTAGAGTGATGGGCATTCAGTGTCCCTTTTGCTGTTTCCCTCATGCCCCAGAGAGAAGGGGGAGAGACAGAGATGCCTCTGCTGCCTGCTCCACCACTCATGAAGCCTCACCCCAGTGGCGGGGGCCGGGGGCTTGAACCTGGGTCCTTGAGCATGGTAACGTGTGCACTCAACCAGGTGCCCACAGTCTGAAGGCCAGCTTACTGAACCTGCAGCCCTGTAAGTGTCCCTACTTCCTGTTTTCGAACCCCCAAACAGAGTTGAGCCGGGAGCCTGGAGAGACTCACCTCGGGGAGCTTGTCCCATGTTGATTGGCTTTTGCCTTCAGAGCTGACAGAACAGAAGCATCCTGTTGTCTGCATCCTGGGCCAGAAGGAGAGTGAGAGGTCTGGGGGCTCCTGTGCTGCCCCGGGGACCAGAGGTAACAGTGTCACCTGCCTCCAGGTGACAGGGCAGGGAGGATTCCAATGTGCAGAAGGACCTCAGCTTTGCTGGCTGGCTCCCAGAGTAGGTCCATCTGCTCAAGGAGTCCTTGGACAGAGAACTTGTCACCCTTGTACCCCATGAGCTTGTTCACACTGAGAAAGACAAAGCTGCCAGCTGAGCCCTTGGCTGTGGCTGGACGTGGTGGCCACTGAGTTAGGAACCTCTTCCTTCCGCCATGCCCCATCTGCCTTGGCTGTGAGTTCTCTCTTGGGGTAGAGGGTGGGAGGGGACGTGGTGCTATCACCAGGGGGAGGAAGGTGTCCTGCCTCCGGGGTTTCCGGGTGCCTCTTTGGAGGGTGACAGCTTTTCTGGGTGAGAAGTAGAGGGTCCCGGCGGGGGTGGGAGGGAGGGGACCCTCAGCCAGCAAGGCCCTGGGCCTCCACATGCATACAGTCAGTGCAGGATGGCCACCTCACAGTCGGCCAGACACATGGACAAGGCTGCACCACTTCCTGCCTCCGGTGCCCAGCCGCCAGCCCCACCCCGCCACATAAGCCTCCTAATTGCTCAAGCTGCTCACACTCAGGCCCTGTCAGGGCTGCCTGGCCTCTGCCACAGGGGGAGGAGGGGGAGGAGGAGGCCCAGGCCTGAGCTGCTGGGGGATGGGGGATGGACGTGGGCAGTGGCTTGGTTCCCAGGAGTCCTCATGGAAGGAGGTGTTTCCAGAGGGAAGTCCCAGCAGGAAATGAAGTGAATGTCCCTCTTAAGGTCAAAGATGGTGCTGTCCCCGAAACAGCAGATCCCGGGGGATGGGGGGGGAGAAGGGGCAGCAACCCCTCTAGCACGAGGGCCACCTGGGACCACAAGGACAAGCCCAGGTGTTGAGCTCGGTCATGGGCTCGAGGCCTGAGTGACAAGGTGTGTGCAGACACCCAGAGCAGATGGCCCAGCTCCTCAGACAGGGGAGACAGTGGGAGGTCACCACCCTCCTAGAATACGGGCTGGCCCATGTCCCACATACACTTGGTGACTCCAAAGCAGACAGGGGCTACCTAACTCAGGGACCTGATGTCCATCCAGGAGCCCAAGTGACACACAGACAGGAATCCAAGCCCCCTGCTCAAGGGCCAGCCCTGTCCGTCCCCAAAACACCTTCAGCAAACAGACAAGTTACAATTCTCCATTCCCTCTTCTCACCTGTATAATCGTCCTCTAAAACAGAAGCCTGCCTATGAAATAGCTCGCCAAGAACCAGGTTTGAGCCCAGCCCCATGGCACTGATGGGAGCTTTGGTGCTATGGTCTGTGAGCACACCTTACCATGAGCAAGGACCCGGGTTCAAGCCCCAAGTCCCCACCTGCAGGGGGAGGCTTCATGAGCAGTGAAGCAGGGCTGCAGGTACTTTTTGTTGCGTTTTTTTTTTCTCTTGATGCTGTTGTTTTGTGTTTTGTGTTTTTGTTTTTACCACCAGAGTTCTGGCTGGGGCTCAGTGCTGGAATTAGGAATCCACTGCTCCAGCCATTTTTTTTTTTTTTGCTTATTTATTTATTGGATAAAGATAGAGAGGGAGATAGAGAGTTTAAAAACCTGCAGCCCTACTTCACCACTCCTGAAGTGGTTCCCCCTGCAGGTGGGGACCAGGAGCTTGAACCTGGGTCCTTGCACACTGCAATGTGTGTGCTTAACCTGGTGCACCATTTTCTGCCCTTTCTATTTTTATTAGAGAGGAAAGATGAAAATTGAGAAGAGGAGATAAAGAGGGAGTGAGAATGAGAGACACCTGCAGCTGTGCTTCCCTGCTCATGAAGCTCCCTCTGCAGGTGGGAGAGGGGCTCAAACCTACTCTCTGTGCATTGTAGTGTACGTAACTTCTCTCTGTCCTATCAAGTAAAAGAGGGGGAAACAGCTGCTGAGAGAGTGCTGAGACATCTTTTTTAAGGCCTTCACTTCTCTTTTTAATTTTTTATTTATTTTCCCTTTTGTTGCCCTTTTTATTGTTGTTGTAGTTATTATTGTTGTTGTAACTGATGTTGTCATTGTTAGATAGGACAGGGAGAAATGGAGAGAGGAGGGGAAGACAGAGAGGGGGAGAGAAAGACAGACACCTGCAGACCTGCTTCACCGCCCGTGAAGCGACTCCCCTGCAGGTGGGGAGCCGGGGGCTCTGGTCCTTACGCTTAGCTCCACGTGTGCTTAACCGCTGCACTACCGCCCGACTCCCACGGTGGAGTCATCTTGAAGACACTGAATTCAGTGATAACACTCATGGCAATTAAAAGGTGAAGGTGGGGAAGTAGGAGGATGGTAAAGGAAAAGAAAGGGGGGAAAGGAAGGTAGGAAAAGGGAAGAGAAGAAGAGAAGAGGGGAGGGGAGGGGAGGGGAAGAAAAAAGGGAGCCAGAGACAGCTGGAGGGAGGGGACGGGAAGAGTCAGAGCAGGGCGGCTGACCTGTGCCCTGTTTGCTTGGTGTGAAAGCTGTTACTCACCTACAGCTGTCTGGGCTCCTCTGTGAGCCAGGCAAGGACTCAGGGTCCAAAACCCTCTGCAGTACAACCAGTAACAAATGACACCACAAGCCTCCTCCCCTCCTCCTCCTCAGGGAATCCAAGGGTGACAGAACCCCCGACAGCAGAGTCTGGGTCTCCAGCCTAACCCAGAGTCCTGCCATGGTCAGCAGGACAAAGCCATGCACCAGCACTCAGCTCAGAGCCCCCCGCACGTCCTGGAACGGCACCTTCAAGATCAAGTCCAAGGCCAGTCCCTCTCCACCTGCCCTCGAGTCTCTGGCCCCAGCTTGGGGGAAGGAGGGAAGCTGGGGTGGGGGGGTGTCTCTCGGAGAGGCAGGGCTTAAACACTGCCTGAGAGTGACCTGCGACCACAGAAGTCAGCACAGGGATCCAAGCGGTAATGCAGTGGGTTAAGCGCACATGGCGCGAAGCACAAGGACTGGAGCAAGGATCCCAGTTTGAGTCCCTGGCTCCCCACCTACAGGGCGGCGGGAATCACTTCACAAGCAGGTCTGCAGGTGTCTATCCCAGCTGATCCCAGTTCAAGCCTCCAGCCCGCCACCTGCAGGGGAGTCGCTTCACAGGTGGTGGAGCTGGTCTGTGGGTGTCTGTCTTTCTCTCCCCCTCTCTGTCTTCCTCTTCTCTCTCAAGTTCTCTCTCTCTCTGTCAGTCCTATTCAACAACAACAATGGCAATAACAACAAGGGCAACAAAAAAATGAGAAAAATGGCCACCAGGAGCAGTGGATTTGTAGTGCAGGCACTGAGCCCCACTGATAGCCCTGGAGGCAAAAAAAAAAAAAAAAAAAAAGGAGGAAGAAGAGGAGGGGAAGGGGTGAGGGAAGGGAAGGGAAGGGAAGGAGAAGAAGAAGAAGAAGAGGGAGAAGAGGAAACGGATGAAGAGGAGGAAGAAAAAGAAGGAGAAAAAGAATGAGAAGGAGGAGAAGGAGAAGATGATGTAGTCAGCATTGGCTTCTGAGCAACCAGGGACCCAGACCTGGGGACTGAAGTGGCCTCCAGCCGCAGATGGGGAGTCAAGTTCTCCCGCCAGCCTTGAGGCTCTGGCCACAGACCATTCTGCAGGAAAGGAGGAGGGTGCAGCTGCCCTGGCACCCACAGCTGGCCTGGCGCCAACCTGTCCCTAGACCCCCCCCACCCCCCGGGAGCCGACCCCGGTTTACTTGGAATGATCCCCAATCGATAACGCCTCTTAATCAAACAGCACATCTTTATTGAAACCGATCACGAAGCTGCTTTCTCCTCCCTCCAGCAAGCTGTGCTTTTGATTAGCCCTCAGAAGAGGCCTGATTTTTCACTACAGCCCCCCCTCCCTGCACCCCAACTCTAGGATGAGCAATATGAGATTGAGGGGCGCTGCTGTGGGCGGCTCATAGCCCAGGGACCAGGCCTGGCTATGGGATAGGTTTCCCTGTGTTCCCTATGTGGTCCCAGGGCTTTTGGGGGCCCCCTAGATGGGGAGAGGACCCTCTGTGATGCTTACCTGGCCACTCCTTCACCGCCAGGCAGACAATAATAGCACAGAGGATTTTAAAAATGCACAGATATGGTGAAGCCCCCAGCTCAGAAGCCAGGGTGCAGGTATGTCCAAATGACCTGCGTCTGATCAGGCCCAGGTTGTAGCCACCCTGAGACGAAGCCACACCTGCGAGCCCAAGGCCTGATGGGACAGGTCTGTCTCCTGGGGGCGCCTCCCCCAGTCAGAACTGCACTGAGACTGTACCATTGGTCTCGGGTCTGAGCTGGTCCTGGGTCTGAGGTGCACCTGTCTCAGTACCTTGATATGTTCTGGTGTTCCAACATTCACTCTTGTTTAAGGCATTTCTCTCTCTCTCTCTCTCTCTCTCTCTCTCTCTCTCTCTCCCATTTAATGAGAGAAATAGCAAGTGTGAGAGAGAGAGAAACACACAGAAACTACAGAACCCTGCTCAGCTCTGGTTGATGAAAGTGCTGGGAATTGAACCTGGGACTTTGAAACCTCAGGTAAAAGAATCATTTGCATCACCACTGTGCTATCTCCCCTGCCCTTTTTATTATTATTTTTTTAATGAGAAAGTAGGAGGAGAGGGAGAGAAAGAACCAGACATCCCTCTGGACCATGTGCTACCAGGGATTGAACTCAAGACCTCATGCTTGAGAGTCCAACATTTTATCCACTGCACCATTTCCTGGACCACCTATTTGAAATTTTTTTAAAAGCATTTTATTTATTCACCTTTTTATATTTATTTATTTTCCCTTTTTGTTGCCCTTGTTGTTCTGTTGTTGTAGTTATTGTTGTTCTTGATGTCGTCGTTGTCAGGACAGAGAGAGATGGAGAGAGGAGGGCAAGACAGAGAGGGGGAGAGAAAGACAGACACCCACAGACCTGCTCCACCACCTATGAAGCGACTCCCCTGCAGGTGGTGGGCTGGAGGCTTGAACTGGGATCCTCAGGCCGGTCCCTGTGCTTTGCACCACGTGCGCTTAACCCGCTGCGCCACCGCCCGACCCCCTAGTTATTCATTTTTTAATGAATGAGAAGTACAAAGAACCCAGAACCCTGCCCGGCTCTGACTGATGGTGGTGCTGGGGACTGAACCTGGGACTTTGAAGCCTCAGGCAGGAAAATCTTTTGCAGAACCACCGTGCTTTCTCCCCAACCAGTTGACACAAGTCCTTAGTACCCCCAAGATTTCTGTGCTGCCTTACCTGCCCCTAGTGTCTGCCACCCCTGCTCCCCACCAAAACAAGTGCTCTGCCAGACAGGTTCTGTTTCTGACCATGGTGATGTCCACATGACCTCTATTCATTCACTAACAAGAGGAGCCACGTTGCCAGAGAGGCAGGGATCAGGCTGGAGGCCTCCTGCGTGCATGGCTAGTGCTCTGCCCACCAGGCCACCTGACCGCAAGACACCGCAGCCCAACTTCACCTGCCCATGTGCTCTGAGCAGTCTGTATCCTGCTTGATCTATGTCCTCAGTGGGGACCCAAGGACCATCCGAGGGCACTTGAGGACAGAGAAATCGCTTGAGTAGGAGTTCATAGCCCCTGCACAGCCCTGAGGCTTCCTGGGTGACATCTCTGGCCTTCTCAGAAGAGTGGCTTGGCCGTTTCTTCCTGGACATCAAGAGCAGCGATGGCCAGGCTCTCTGGGGTCCCCTCTGCCCGCCCAGAGCCTCAGCTCCTCTGCTTCTCTCCTCCACTCCTCCCAGCCTCCTCCTCGGGGTCTGAGTTCTGTCAGCCCCATGGCAGGCTGGGGGACTCACTCTTCCCTTGGGCTTTGGCAGCTCAGACAGACCTCCAGCCTGACTCACCTCCCAGCTCCTTCCTTCTGTGCTGTCTCCTCCCCTCTGCCCTTGTCCTGAGGGCCTCTCTCACCCCTTTCTCTAGCATCGCTCAGACTGATGCCTCCCTTTAGGTGTAAGATGCTGGGAGGGAGTAATTGTGTCCTGAGGCCGTAAGAATAGGGGGAGAGCCTTCAGAGGCGCCCGCCCGCCCAGCCTGCCCCCATCCTGCTGGCTCCCTGGCCTCTGGAAGCTCACAGTCATGGAGTTTTCAAGACTCTGGAGGTCTTGAAAGCTGAGCTCACCATCCTTAGAGATTCTGCTTTTCCCAGACTATGAATTACCTTCACAGACCTAGTTGGCTGCTCTTCAGTATTCATCACAGTGCTCTCTCTCTCTCTCCCTCTATCTCTCTCCCTCTCTTCTCTCTCTCTCCTCTCTCTCTCTCCTCTCTCTCCTGTCTCTCCTCTCCTCTCTCTCTCTCTCTCTCTCTCTCTCTCTCTCTCCTCCCTCCCACCCTCCCTCTCTCTTTGGAATACTCAGACCTCCCCAACTGATTCTGGGGGAACAAGAAAATTTCAACAAGAATAAAAAGAAGTTCACGAAATCTGTTTCTTTTTCTTTATTTATTTTTTTTAAATACTTCAGATTTCAAGGGAAGGCTGAGCCAGTGGCCTGGGGAAATAAAATAAAGAAATGAAGAAGGAAGGAAAGAGAAAAAGAGAGAGAAGGAAGGAAAGGAAGGAAGGAAGGGAGAAAGAAAGAAAGAGAGAAAGAAAGGGAGAAAGAAAGAAAGGGAGAAAAGAGGGCAAGAAAGGGGGGTCAGGCAATGTCTTACCCAGTTAAGCACACATAGTACAAAGTGGAAGGACCTGCACAAGGATCTGGGTTCAAGCCCCTGTAGGGGGGAGACATTTCACAAGTGGTGAAGTAGGTCTGCAGGTGTCTCTCTGTCTCTCCCCTCTATTTCCCCAGCCCTCTCAATTTCTCTCTGTCAATAAAATGGAAAACAGTGGATTTGTAGGGATGGCACTCAGCCCCTGCGATGACCCTGGAGGCAGAGAAAGAGAGAAAGAAAGAAAGAAAGAAAGGATGGATGGAAGGAAGGAAGGAAGGAAAAAGAAAAATGAAGAAAGAACAGAGGTGCGTTTCATTTCCATAAGACAACAGGAAGCAGAGCCGGCCCGAGGTGACTGTGTTCTGGCAGGCACGTTTGGCTAAACTGTTATGTGTTGTGAACTGTCGTAAACAGTGGCGTCTTCCATAAAATGTCCAAATGTTACCGCGGGTGGAATGGGGCCTCGGGGCCCTATTTCCTGCCACGTTACAAGGCAGTAATTAACTGGGCTACCAGCTCCCCTCTGATCTTGTTTGTGCTCCTTCCAGAATCGACTCCTCGGCAGGTGATGCTGCTCCCAGCCTCCACAGTCATCAGGTCACCTGACAGGCTGGTGCTGCCCCAGCGCTAACGCCCCTGCAGGGGTCCAGCCGCGAGGCCGAGAAGGTCCCCAAAGTGGCATCAAAGGAGGAGGCTGGCTCTGGAGGGGGCGGTGAAGCCCCCTTGCAGGAGGCGGGGGCTTGGGGGGGGGCTCAGGCGTCTCACCTGCTGCTGGGGTACCATCTGCCCAGCTTCACTCACACAGACAGCAGGCTCTTCTGGGAAGACACTGTCCGCCAGGTCTCCCTGCTTCCCCAGCCCTAGCCTCTTCTCGATAAGGTCCATTCCTCCTTCCGGAATCAACGCCTTCACTCACTCCTCCAGCAGTGTCACCCAGGGGACCGCAACCAAAGCTAGCCGGGACCTCCAGCCCTCTCCTCGGCCATCCCAACAGCTCCTTTGGACCCAGGCCCAGCAGGACGCAAAGTCCAGTCTTGACCCTGGAAGGAGGCAGCGGGGGTAGAGATCCACCAAGTCAAGTGATAATTGGTACTCAGCATCAATACAAACACAGCAATTAAGCAAACCTTTCTTCTCTTCCAACATCAGGTGCTTTGTCAGCTTTATGTTTGAAGAATTATGGAGCTGTGGTCTGGGGCGGTAGCATCATGGTTCTGCAGAAGACGAGGACTTCACACTGAGTCCTGTCAGCCATGCATATAGTATACCTCTCCATTAAAAAATATTTGGTGCACGAGGACCCGGGTTCCAACCCCCCGTCCCCACCTGCAGGGGGGGGAAGCTTCACAGGTGGTGAAGCAGGGCTGCAGGTGTCTCTCTGTCTCTCTTTCTCTCTATCTCCCCCTTCCCTCGCAATTTCTGGCTGCCTCTATCCAATAACTAAATAAAGACACTAAAACATTTAACAATATATATTTGATGATATGTTATTTCGCTCCCCTCCACGAAGCTGACATGATCCATTGTTTGTTGATATTTATAGTAATACAGTTGATTGTTCCAGATCATTCTATATCCTGAAACTTTACCAAGCCATACTTATTAGTCCTTCCAGTGCGTGTGCGTTTGTCCTTTGGAGTTTTCTGTGCAAAAGAGAGTGTCACCTTAGAAGAAAGACAGACTTACTTCTCCCTTCCCAACCATCTGCCTTTTATTTCTCTTTCTTGCAGTCTGGCCTGAGCTAGACCCCCAAATACACTGGCGATTAGAGTGACAGCTGCAGAAAGGGCAGCCTTGCTCCTGCTCTGAAGGAGAGAAGTTTGCTTTCTTGACATGAAGTAGGAAGTTAGCTATGAACATGTGTAAGTCTAGGAAACTTCTTTCTATAATTAGTTTGCTAAGAGTTCTTAGTCATTACCGAGTATTTAGACAGTCATATGGTTTCTCTTTTTTTGTCTGCTGACAATATGAATCGCAGTAATTCATGCTGTAATTCCTGGAATAAAACCCACTCAGTCATGATGTGTTATTTGTTTGCTTATATTTTTGTGGTGGGTTGCCGGTGGTTAGAGATGGTGAAGGAGGGGGTGGGGCGAGGGAGTTCCTTTGTGGTGATTAATCTTTTTCTTTTTTTTTTTCTGCATAACCATTATGCTGTCTCCCTAGCCCAGGTTTTCTCTTTCCTGTAGTGTGTAACTGAGAGCCACATAGTTGGAGCTCATAACCAGGCTACTCATTATCCTACACAACCTCATCTTTTGAAAGCAATTTTGAAGAAGGAGAAGGAGAAGGGGAAGAAAAAGAAGAAGAAGAAGGAGGAGGAGGAGGAGGAGGAGGAGGAGGAGGAGGAGGAGAAGGAGACGGAGACGAAGAAGAAGAAGAAGAAGAAGAAGAAGAAGAAGAAGAAGAAGAAGATGATGATGATGATGGAGAAGAAGAAGAAGAAGAAGAAGAAGAAGAAGAAGAAGAAGAAGAAGAAGAATAGGAAGAAGAAAAACTAATGGGGCTGGATGGTGGAACATCTGCTTAAATGCACATGTTACAATGGGCAAGGACCCGGGTTCAATACCCCAACCTGAACTGGAGTTGGCGTATTGCACCAAAGTGAAAGACTCTGGGGTGGGTGGGGGGGAGAGTACAGGTCCAAAAAGTATGACAGAGGACCTAGTGGGGGTTGTATTGATATGAAAATAATTAATTGATTAATTTTAAAAAATGAAAAATGCTGCAAGTCACTGATTGTCAGAGAAATGCAAATAAAGACAACAAGGAGATACCACTTCACTCCTTGAGAATGTCCTACATCAGAAAAGGTAACAGCAGCAACAAACGCTGGAAAGGTTGTGGGGTCAAAGGAACCCTCCTGCACTGCTGGTGGGAATATCAGTTGGTCCAATCTCTGTGGAGAACAGTCTGGAGAACTCTCAGAAGGCTAGAAATGCACCTGCCCTATGACCCTGCAATTCCTCTCCTGGGGATAGATCCTAAGGAACCCAACACACCCATACAAAGAGATCTGTGTACACATATGTTCATAGCAGCACAATGTGTAATAGCCAAAACCTGGAAACAACCCAGGTGCCCAACAACAGATGAGTGGTCTATATACACAGTGAAAGCAAGGTGTGGTCTGGGAGTTGGGTGGTAGCACAGCAGGCTAAGCGCACGTAGCGTGAAGCTTAAGGACCGGCGTAAGGATCCCCGGTTCGAGCCCCCAGGTCCCCATCTGCAGGGGAGTCGCTTCACAGGCAGTGAAGCAGGTCTACAGGTGTCTTTTTTTTTTTTTTTTTTTACCAGAGCACTGATCAGCTCAGGCTTACAGTGGTGCAGGGGATTGAACCTAAGACTTCAAAGCCTCAGGCATGACAGTCTGCACAACAAAGGTGTCTATTTTTCTCTCCCCTTTTCTGTCTTCCCCTCCTCTCTATTTCTCTCTGTCCTATCCAATAACGACATCAATAACAATAACAATAAAAAACAAGCAGGGCAACAAAAGGGAAAATAAATAAATAAATAAATAAATTTTAAAAATTAAAAAAAAAGAAAGGTGTGGTCTATATACACAATGGAATACTACTAAGCTGTTACAAATGAGGAATTCACCTTCTTCATCTCATCTTGGATGGAGCTTGAAGGAATCATATGAAGTGAGATCAGCCAGAGAGAGAGGGAGGAAGATAGGATGGCCTCACTCATGGACAGAAGTTGGGAAATAAGAACAGAAAGGGAGACACAGAATAGAACACGGACTGGGTTTGGTGTATTGCGCGCCAAAGTAAAGGACTCAGGTGGAGGGGGAGAGCTTTCAGGTCCTGGTGCTGATGGTGGAGGAGGACCTGGGCGGGGTGGGGGGATTGTTTTGCAGAAAACCGAAAAATGTTACACATGGACCAACAACTGTATTTACCATTGACTGTAAACTATTCATCCTCCAATAAAAAATTCGAAAATGGGAGTCGGGCTGTAGCGCAGCGGGTTAAGCGCAGGTGGCGCAAAGCACAAGGACCGGCGTAAGGATCCCGGTTCGAGCCCCCGGCTCCCCACCTGCAGGGGAGTCGCTTCACAGGCGGTGAAGCGGGTCTGCAGGTGTCTGTCTTTCTCTCCCCCTCTCTGTCTTCCCCTCCTCTCTCCATTTCTCTCCGTCCTATCTAACAATGATGACAACAATAATAACTACAACAGCAATAAAAACAACAAGAGCAACAAAAAGGAAAATAAATAAAATAAAATAAAATAAAAATTCCAGGGGAAGTTGAGGAAGCTGAAGACCAGGAAGAGTCTGGGGCGGGAAGGCTTGTGTGGCCTTGCAGCTGCTGGCAGAGAGACCTGGACTCCACGGCCGTGTTGCAATGTGTTCCACAGGCCATTTGCTTTTTTTAAAAAAATACATACACATATATATATATATATATATATATATATATATATATATATATATATTAAGATATGAATCAAACTCAGATGACAAAGAAGTTGTTCAACTTCTCGGGGAAGAAAAGGAAAATCAAATACATCATCCAAAGGTCACAGTGCTCAGACAAATTGCTGTTAAAATTTATGACTTGTTTGCAAAATGGACCTGTGATGGTTGGTGACTGCTGAAAGCTTGGGTGCCCTGGAGAAATAGATAAATAAATAAATAAATAAAGCTCTCTGCATTCACGGAGGGTGGGCAGGGGTTGGGGGAGATGAGAAATTTACCTCAATGTTAAAGCCCAGCCAAGGTGAACAGATGAAGCAGGGTGGAACAGAAGAGGAAGAGGAGAAACTCTAGAGAGAAGAATCACAGAAAAAAAAGGAGCAAGCTGGGAGCCTGGCGGTGTTGCACCCAGTTAAGCACACACAGTACCAAGTACAAGGATCCCGGTTCAAGCCCCCACTCGCCACCTGCAGGGGAGTCGCTTCACAGGCAGTAAAGCAGGTCTGCAGGTGTCTGTCTTTCTCTCCCCTTCTCTGTCTCCCCTCCTCTTTCCATTTCTCTTTGTCATATCCAAGGACAGCAACAACCACAACAATAACCACAACAATGATAAAACAACAAGGGCAAAAAAAGGGCAAAAAAAATGGTCTCCAGGAGCAGTGGATTCCTGGTGCAGGCACCGCGCCCCAGAAATAACCCTGGAGGAAAGAAAAAACCCACAGGATGGCTCCCGTCTGTTAGGAATCTCAGCCCCCCCCCCCTGCCAGCCAAGGGGTAGGCCAGGCCAGATAATGCCCGGCTGCCAGGCGTTATTCAGGGCCAAGCAGGACGCCCCCTCAGGTACATCCATGGGGAGGCAGGACCCCAGGAATATCCCTCAGCCCCCACCAAGACGTTGGGCTCGCAGTGCAGGAGGCAGAGCGCTGGGGACCCAGAACTCAGCAGGTGGAATGAAGCACTTCTCTTATCGTCCCTCCTCACACTTCTGCCAGAGAGAGAGTCTCTCATCCCAGGCCTGGAACCCCGAGCCAAGAGACAGCTCAGAGCTCTGATTCTGGGCTCAGCAAAAGGGCTTCTAGCTCTCAAGCCCATCATAGCCTCTCCAGCGCCCCAATGTCTCCACATTCATGAGAAGACAAGAGAACACAGAGTGATGTCGGGTTCTTTCTCTCTCTCCTCCTATGTTTCTCATTAATAAATAAATAAAACATTTAAAGAGAGTGAGAAAGAAAAAAAAAAACCAAACATCTTTTAAAATCTTGAACAAGGAAGTTGCTACTATTAATATTCCGTGAGACACCGATCTTTCTGGAGGCTGGGGATAAAAAAGGGAAAGGACATACGAGTTCCATGGTTCAAACACTGCCTTGTCTAGAGAGACATTTATACCCCGATGCCAACACTGAGCCCTAGGAGTCCCGGTTAAGACTTCCAGATGCAGGGTCCAGGGGGGTGGCCCACCTAGTTGAGTGCACACGTTACAGTGCCTAGGGACCTGGGTTCAAGCCCCTGGTCCTCACCTTAAAGGGGAAAGCTTTGTAAGTGGTGAAGCAGGGCTGCAGGTGTCTCTGTCTCTCTCCCTCTCTATCCCCCCCTCACTTTCTCTGTCTCTATACAATAATAAATAAATATATTTTTTTGTCCCCAGGGTTATCACTGGGGCTCAGTGCCAGCACTACGAAGCCCCTGCTCCTGGAGGCCATCTTTTTTCCGCCATTGTTGTTGCCGCTGTTACTGTTATTGCTGCTTTTGTTGTTCTTACTGTTGTTGTTGGATAGGACAGAGAGCAATTGGGAAGGAAGGAGGTGATAGAGATGGAGACAGACAGACACCTGCAGACCTGCTTCACCACCTGTGAAGCGACCCCCCCTGCAGTTGGGTAGCCAGGGGCTTGAACTGAGATCTGTGAGCCTGTCCTTGTGCTTTGCACTATGTGTGCTTAAGCCGGTGCGCTGCGGCCCAGCCCACCAATAATTAAAAAAAAAAAAAAAAAAAACTAAAAGACTTCCAGATACAGGGACATTGTGTGTGTGCGCGCGTGAGTGTGTGTGTGTGTGTGTGTGTGTGTGTGTGTGTGTGTGTGTCTCCAAAGATGAAAGAAATGAATCCTTGAAAGTCAGATGAACACTAAACTCGGTGAGAACTGGTTCTAGACACAGTAGGGCATCATTTGTATTCACGGGGGTCCCGTCCACTGCAGAGTGGGGCCTTCCCTCCTGGCAGTGGCCCAAGTGACTGGGAACTAGTCACTGTTGAGAGAGAGAGAGAGAGAGAGAAAGAGAGAGGGGGGAGAGAGAGAGAGAGAAGCAGAGCACTAGTCTGGGGAAAGATGTGAATGGAAGCATGCTTCCTATAGAAGGCGCTCTGTCTTCACACCGTCGTCACCTCAGAGAAACCTCGAGTCACACCACAGTGAGCCGGGGTCGTCTGCTAGCAATTAGCTGAGTCTACAACACAGCTTCAGGAGGGCACGCTTAGCAAAACACCCCGGGTGGCTTAAACACAAGAAGCTGATTTTCTCGCCGCTGTGGAGGCTGCAAGTCCCGGATCACAGAACCAGAGAGGGGAGCTTCCGCCTGAGTGGGGTCTCTGGCTCCTGGTTGGTGGGCGGCCGCCTTCTGGCTCTGAGCCTGCCTGCAGTGTTGCGTGCTAAGCTGTACTGTTTCTTAAATCGAAGGAGGAGGAGAGAAGGAGGAGAAGGAGGAGATGAAAGATTTCTTTTTTTGTTTGTTGAGAGAGAGGGAATCATAGCATCACTCTGGCACATGTGATATGAGGGACCAACCCCCACCCAGGAAGCCACACGTGCAAGTCCTGCCCTCTACCACTGAGCCACCTCCCCAGCCACCGGTGTCTCTTCTCATGAGGACACTAAGCCCGTCAAGAAGACCCGTCCACCTCATCCAGCCTCGGTCATCTCCCACTAACTACCCCTCCAGCCACCGTCACAAGCCGGGGACACAGATGCAGGGTCCAGCACCCGCAGAAAGAGGATGGGAACCGTGCCTGGGGTTTTCTCATTCCTTAGACCCCTAGGAAGCAGGGGTGGGGTGAAGGAAACCCCCTATCACCTAGCTACTCCATTTGGAGTGCCTCTACTTTCCTGTCAGGGCTTGGCCCGTGACGCTGGGAGAAGAGATATGGGGGGGGGGGGGGGCCTGACAAGCCAGAGGAGGCTGCTGTCTTCACCGACCCTTCTGCCATCTCTGTGGAAGTCCCGCAAGCATGGCTCGGTGGCCTCAGTGTTGCAGTCTCTGTGAGGGCGCTGGGCACACCCAGCCTGGCACTTGGCTTGTGGTTGTTGCCCGCTGACTCTACAGTGACTCGAGCAGGTCTTCTATGCTCCTGACGTCAGAAAGCATCAATGGCCGAGAACCTCAGGGCTGTTGGTCACCTTGCACCCCGGGGTGGGGACAGTTGCCAAAGCGCCTTGGAACCTTCCTGGCTGCGGTCACCTTGGTCTCGTCTAAGGCTGGGCACTTCTGAAAGGGCTTCTGAAGACAGACCTCCAGTTTCCTCCAGTCTGTTGGCATCGAGCCCAGGGGCAGGTCCAACTCACAGACCTGCTTCTCCCGCAGCGGGAATCCCCGGGGCGCCCAAGGACAGAGCCATGGAGGTGCTTTGACTAGATCTCCCTTTGACTCACGTAGGCAACCAGAGAATGCCATCCCAAGTAATGGAATTGATCTCCATGTCCTCAAAGTGACTCTTCAATCACTGGCACAGCCTTCAGAATACTCGTGCCCAAGGACCACCTCCATAGATGTCTTAGAGAACTGGTTTGGGGGTGGGACCCAGTGGCTAAAGCTTTTTATCCCTCCCAGGTGATTCCGGGGGGGGGGGTCCCAGGAGAGCTCTCAGTCTGTCCTGGCTGTCCCCACACCCCACCCCAGAAGCAGACAGGCAAGTGTGGGATGAAGGAAGAAAGTTTCCCTCAGCCCTCGGGAAGGAACTACCCCTCTCCCGCCCTTAACAGGCACAGACAAAGGACAAAGTTTGGAGATCAAGTTAAATGTCCAATTTATTTTCATAACTTGAAACCAGAACAGACTTGGTTTTGAACAAGCATACAAATGAAATGGCGGACACATGCTAAACTCAACATTGTGACATTAAGGGAAAAAAAAAAAAAAAAAGAGGCCCGAAATCTTGTACAGAGAATAAAAGGAACAATAAATATTTTCCTAAGCCATATTGAAGTGACCTCCTGTCATGTCAACATTTTATCCATAATAATAATAATAATAATAATAATAATAATAATAATAAAGTGCCCATTTCTCAAACTGAGCACAAATACCAAGCAATAATAAATAGTTCCAAACTTGTCGTAAAAGATGAAAACCTCCAGGTAAACAACAAAAGCTCAGACAATAAGCAATAGAAAAGGTAATAAAAATATCTCGCCTTGCCCGTACAGATGCCAACGACGGAGCCGAGTGGGGCTCTGAGTTGCGGGACTAAGGTACAGAGAGCCCCGGAGTCACAGGGGTTGGCCTGTGGAGCAAAGGCTCTGGCTGCTGCTCGCTCGCTCGCTCGCTCGCTCGCTCGGGTGAGTCCTTCCAGCTCCAGCTAGCTCTCCCCACAAGACGCTCTCCTGGCAGACAGTGGCAGCTTCCAGTTCGGGGCGCCTGTGAGCCAAGCTGTGGCAGTGTGAAGCCCGGATTGAGTGAGGTCAGCTGGGCCGCCCGGCCTTGGTCTCTGTCTCTCTGTCTCTCTGTCTCTCTGTCTCTCTCTAGCTCGGCCATCAGCTACAGGGCTGGCTTTTGAAACATGAAGCAAACTGCTCTTTTCTCTGCCGTCCACAGAGAACACACCGCTTTGTGCTTTAGGATGGCTTAAGAGTCCTGGCATTTTGGGTGACGTTGTTAGCTGGCTGGGGGGCTTAGGGGGAGAGCTCCAAGCATATATACCTTGAGGAGTGGTCCCTGGGCTCTCTGGGGAGTCCAGGAAGGGGAGGAGGAGACACTGAGCTGACCCCCACCCCCATCCCCCGCTACTCCCTTTGAATTTTGCAAAGGCAGGTAGCACTGGGCCGGAAAAACTCCTCAGGAGTCCCGCGTTGGATAGGTCCCCCCGGCCCCCAAGAATGCTTGGTTATACTTTCATAACCTGAAATAATGATTTCTCATATGTCCTGAAATTTTTAAAAAAAAATGGCTTCCTGATATAGGTATTTGAAAAACAATAATAATAACCCTGCATTATTCCCTCATGGGGAAAAAAAAAAAAAGAAATACTTCAGCATCTTAAAGCTACTTGACTTCACATACACAAAAAAAAAGAGAGAGAGAGAGAGAAGGAAAAAGAGAGAAGAGAGGGAAGAAAAGAAGTGGGTGAGGAAGAAGACAAAGAAAAATTAGACAAAGTAAACTAAATGAAAGCAATGCAGCAGAGTCCTTTTAATAAACAAAGAAGAGGAAGAGGAGGAAGAGAGAAGTGGAGGAGGAGGAGAAGGAGGAGGAGGAGGAGGAGGAGGAGGAGGAGGAGGAGGAGGAGGAGGAGGAGGAGAAAAAGAAAGGAGCAGATTAGGAGCCCACAGAAGATGGAGAAAAAAAGCAGGAGAGAGAGAAAGTTCTGGAAAGGCACCAAATTCATCCCAGGCCCTAGGCAACCGGAAATGGACGGTCGGAATGTGGGTTTTCGGACAGAAAGCAGCAGAGCACCAAAAACAGACAAGAGGCCGCCAAGGAAGGTCCCGGTCGTGGCGAGGCCTCCCGTCAGCATCGCGTCAGCGCTGGCCTGGGCAGCGGTGCCTGTCCCCTAGCTGTCACCTGTCCCCTTGCCAGGCCCTGTTGTTCACCTGCCTTTCCAAGGGCTGAAGGGAGCTTTCTGCTGGGAAGGACGAGAGCGGTTGGTGGCGGTTACCGCCAGGCTGGTGACAGACGAGGAAGGTGGTCTGTGGCTCTCTTTCCTCTGACATCTTACAGGTGGCCTCTTGGAGACACGGGGAGGGCTCTGAAATGGTAGCGACATCGTCACAAAGAAGGGTTTCCCCCCACTCAACAGGCTTAAAGAAGTCCTCCATCCGGTCCGCCTGGACATACCAGGAGCCCTAGATGCAGGTGTTCAGAGACGAAGAAGAGCAAAGCCCGCCTCCCACAATCCTTTGTGGAGGCCAATTGGGACAAAGATATATATACAACTAAAACCATCTGTGAACCCAAGTATCTGACTACTACTTTTCCTCAAAGGTTGTCAAACAACCCTTTTTTTTTTTTTTTTTTTTTTTGCTCCCGTAGCATAAGGACTTAACATACAAATTATCTTTTTTTTTTTTTTTTGCAATATTTTATCCTGCCAAATTAAAAAAATATATTATGGCAGCCTGTTTTGTTTTTGTTTTTTTTTTCTTTTTATTTCCAAATTCACTAACAAAAAGGTACATTAAATCCCTTTAAAAGGACAAGCTTACAGTTAAAAAATTACAAGCTCCAGTAAAAATACAGCAAGTGGCTACGTCATATGAACCAACCAATATATCCATTCCAGGGGCATTGGGGAGAGAAAGATAAGTACAGGTCAGAAATGTGATTTTTTTTTCTGCAAAGCAATAACAATATTAAGCACTTTTTTTTTCTACATACTTTTTCTACAAGGTGTAGCAATCCCCTTTTTAATCCCCAAATACAAGTTTCTATACATTTTTTGAAATAAAAATTCAACACCCAAGGCAGAAAAAAATGTACTAATAAAACTCCGACTTTACAGTGACTCTGACGAGAACAAATTTATAGACCCACCATTTAAATTTTACTGCAACATTTTCAAGGAAAAGAAAAGGGTTCTTTTTTTTTTTTCCCTTGTTTTGTAAAATGCCCAGGCATTCTCAATGATTACAAATACTGGTCCACTTTTACAGTAATCAAGAAATTTTAATATATATAATATATACTAAAACCCCGTCACCAAAAGAAAATATACACGCAGCCACTGTGGCATGTTTTTTTTTTTTTTTTTCCTTTATAACCTATTAAGCAAACTTGGAAGAAGAAGAAGAAAAAAAAAAAAAGATCATCCCAACACACACATACACTTTTTTTTTTACCCTTGTATGTATCCAATACTGTAAACTTTTTTTTTTTTAAGACAGAGTGCACTAAACTTGATTTTAGAAAAAAAAAAAAAAAATCAGCCGTTGTCCCTGAAATGTGTCACTTCTCATTCAAGGATGTTGACTTGTACCTTGTGGCACTGGTGTTTGGGTTCAGCAGTCACCAACTCACCTCCTCTCCATCTCTGAGCCGCCGCGGCCTCCCCAGAGCAAAAGGGACTGAGGGCGAAGTTCAAGGTTGTGCTGGACTTCCGCTCTTTACTCGATTGGGTCTTATGGCCTTTTCAAGTCCTCTATCTTCAACCAGAATTTTTTTTCCCCAAAATTACGTAAATGTGGCTTTGTTGGTTTCTAGAGAATGTACTTTTCGTGTTTTACCTTTTTTTTTTAAAAAAAAAAAAAGTCATATCCAAGAAAAAAAAAAAAGGGGTTTTACATTTGTCTCAAGAGACTCAGATAGGAAGATCAGTTTTCAAGGCACTCACATCAAATTGAATGGCAGTAGGAAAAAAAAAAAAAAAAAAAAACAACTGTCCAATAAATTATTTGATTTTGTTCTTTATAGTGCCGGCGTTGTGAATGCCACGCTTAGCAACACCGACACTGGGTCTCGGCATCTCTTCCGGTTTAACCCACCTCCGGGCCAAAGAGAAGAATGTGCTGCGATTTCTTGTTTAGAAGCCATTTAATTTAAATGCAAACAAAAGCTTTAAAGTGCGGGTCAACAGAATTCAAACGTCTGACCTAAACAGTCCCATGTTTAGTCCCATCCAACCTAATGGGGTAGGAATCAAAGAAAGAAAAAAACAAAAAACCAAAAAACAAACCGGGACGTAGCTGAGCTGGCAGCTTCAGATGGATGGGGGCCCCTCCTCTGTTCTCTTCCAAGAGTGTGGACATTCACAAGGTGTCCCCCACGCACACAGAGAATGTCATCGGTGGGCGTTTCACAGGAGAGAACACTACCTTTCCCCTTGAGACGTACTTGGGAGTTTTGTTGTGGGGGTGACAGAGAGAGAGAGAGAGAGAGAGAGAGAGAGAGAGAGGAGAGAGGGAAAGAGAGGGAGAGAGGGGGGAGAGAGGGAGAGAGAGGAGGTCCCTGGATCTTTCTTTTCAGCCTCACTGCAGGCCACAACCATCACACACCCCCCCCCCAAAAAAAAAAAAAGTCTCAACATTTAATGTAGCTAATTGACAGAAAATAGTGACCCCGGCATGCAGGGCCCACCTGCATTCTGAGAAAGTGGAGGCACCTGCTGGCAAGGCCCGTGTTCACGGAAAACTTCATCTCCCTGGCGGTGCTGGGTTCCCTGGGTTGCCTCGCCACCACCCCTGAAGGGTTTTCTGGAGAACGCCAGGGCTGAGATCCAGACAGACAAAGGCCTCTGTCCTTCGGGACCCAGAAGTGCTACATCTCCACCCAAAATGTCAAAGTGCTACAAAGTTAGAGATTGTTATCCGCTGTACATCCACACACACACACACACACACGCACGCGCACACGCACACGCACACACACGCACAGGCACATACACACACACAATTTTTTTTTAAAAAAAAGAAAAAAACGCATGCCATTCTTTATTTCAGAACCAGAAAAGAAAAAAAAAAGATATATATATATATATATATATATAGAAGGTGTAAAAAAAAAAAAAAGAAAAAAGTAAACAACTTTAAAAGTCATTCAAGTGTTGGCTTCTTCACAAGAAATTACACATGCTCAGCTTAAACGTCAAAAAAGCAGCGCCCTCCCCCCCCCCCCAAATGAGAATCTAAAAGATGCTTCCCCCTCTTAACACATCGCTTGCTTGCGAGTCACTGCTCAGGCTACCACGGGCTTGGGAGAAGGAGAAAAAAAGAAGAAATTGAAAGGCGACCCCCCCCCCCCCGGAACAGAATCTCTGAATAGAACTGAGACAGTAAAGAATTACCTGCACATGCCAAAAAATAATAATAAAAATAAAAATACAAAACCCAATAAATACAGAAATTATTGCACAGTTAAAAGGCTCCACAAATTTTTTTTTTTCGTTTTTTTTTCTTTTTCTCTCTCTCTCTCTCTCTCTCTCTCTCTCTGTGTTTTTTGTTGTTTTTTTTTTTTTTTTTTTTTGGACTGCCTTTAATCTACCCTTGGGTCTCCGTGGGACTTCTGCAGACACAGGTTCGGGTGGACGGAGGGCCGCCTCGCCCCCCTCCCGGGGTGCGGGGTGCCGGGGAGGGGCGCGGGGGACACGCGGGGTGCTAAGCTGCGGTCACACGGAGGCGAGCGAGCGAGCGAGCGAGCGTCCTCTCGGTTGGCAACGGTTGCTCCGGCGGGGGGGGGGGGGGGGGGGGCTGCTCGGCCGGCCGCCCCGCTGGCGCTGGCGCTGGCGCTGGCGCTGATGGCGATGGCGATGGCGGCACACGCGTGGGCAGGCACACGGTCGCGCGCCATGCACGGGTGCGGGCGCGGGCGCGGGTCCGGGCGCGCGCCCCCGCTCTCCCCTTAGCTGCGGTCGGCCTGCTCGATCTTGACGTCGTTGGCCAGCAAGTGCTCGCCGTGCCACTTCTTCATGTGCTTCTCCAGGGTGCTGTAGACGCTGAAGGGCATCTGGCAGATGTCGCAGCGGTACACCTCCTTGCCGATCTGCCCGTGCGTCTTCATGTGGCGCGTCAGCTTGCTGCTCTGCGCGCACGCGTAGTTGCACAGCTCGCACTTGTAAGGCCGCTCGCCGGTGTGGCTCCGCCGGTGCACCGTCAGGTTGCTGCAGTTCTTGAACACCTTGCCGCAGTACTCGCACGTGTCGCTGCGCCGGCCCTCCTTGGAGCTCGGCCGGCCCGGCCCGGGGCCGCCCAGGTGCGGCGTGCTGCCCCCGCTGGCCGTGCCGCTGCGCCCCGACAGCCCGCCGTCCAGCAGGTCCCCGGGCGGCGTGGAGAAGCGCAGGCTGCCGTTCTCCGACGAGTGCTCCGACGACGTGGCGAAGGGCGACTGGCGCGCGTCCGAGAAGCCCAGGAACGGGTCCTTCATGAAGTGGCGCGACGCGGCGTAGCCCACCAGCCACTGCGAGTACACGTTCTCGCTGGGGATGAGCGCGGCGGGCGGCAGCTCCAGGTCCTTCTCCACCTTGATGCGCTTGGCGGCGCCGTGCAGGCCCGGCGCGGGCGCGGGCGCGGGCAGGCCGAGGGGCAGCGCGGCCGGCTTGCGCGGGAAGAGCGCGGGGAAAGGCTCCGCCCCGAAGCCGCCGGGCCCCGCCCCCGGCCCCGCCCCCGGCCCCGCCCCCGCGCGCCCGTTGACGTTGACGTTGACGTTGACCGCGCCGCCGCCGCCGCCGTCCACGTGCTCGACGTCGTCGACGACGTCGCCCAGGCCGCCCGCGCGCTTGAGGAAGCCGCCCACGCCGCCGCCGCCGCCGCGCTTGGGCTTGTCGGCCGCCAGCAGGTCGCCGTAGGCGGGCAGCGCGCCCAGCGCCACGCCGTCCATCACCTTGCCGAGCACCAGCGCCTTGTCGTCGGCCAGCGCCTTGCCGGGGCCCCCCGCCGCCCCCGCCCCCGCCCCCGCCCCCGCCGCGCGCCCGTTCTCGCGGCCGCCGCGCCCCAGCTCCGAGTCCAGGCTGAAGCTCGACGCCGGGCGGCTCTCGGCCTCCAGCAGCAGCTCCTCGTCGTCCTCCTCCTCCTCCTCCTCGTCGTCCTCGTCGTCGTCCGCCTCGGGGCCCAGCGACGGGTCGCTGTCGTGGCGCCGGAAGTCGGCGCGGCCGGCCGGAAGCGGAAGCGCCAGCGCGTCGCCAGCACCCCCGCCCCCGCCGCCGCCGCCCCCGCCGCCCCCGCCGCCGCCGCCGCCCCCGCCCGGCTCGCTGGTGCCCGGCTCGGGGGAGCTGGCGGCCGACAGCCCGTCGTCGGAGCGCGCCAGGCCGGCCGCCTTGTGCAGGTGCGTCTTCATGTGGCGCTTGAGCTTGCTGGCCTGCGAGCACGCGTGGTCGCACAGCTGGCACTTGTAGGGCTTCTCGCCGGTGTGGCTGCGCCGGTGCACGATCAGGTTGCTCTGGAACTTGAAGGTCTTGCCGCAGAACTCGCACGACTTGCTCTTGGCGGGCGGCGGCGGCGGCGGCGGGCTGGCCCCGGGGCCGAGGGGCAGCGGCGGCAGCGGCGGGGGCGGCGGCGGCGGCGGCGTGCCGAGGAAGGGCGACCCGGCCCCGGGCCCCGCGGGCGGGAAGGGGTGCGGCAGGCGGTGCGCGGCGCCGGCGCGGCCGGGGGAGGCGGGGGGCGGCGTGGCGCTGTTGCCGGCCAGCTCGCGCAGGCGGCGGGAGAAGTCCATGGCGGGCGCGTCGACGGCCAGCGGGTTGAGGCGCAGGACGCGGTCGAAGGCACTGGGGTGCTGGGCGACGAGCCCCATGTCGTCGGCGCCCAGGCGGTGCGGGTCCAGCGGGTGGCGGGGCGGCGGGCTGAAGAGCGGCGGCGTGGCGGGCAGGCGGGAGCCGTCGAAGCCCCCGCCGCCCCCGCCGCCCCCGCCGCCCCCGCCGCCCGGGTGCTCGCGCAGCAGCGGCCCGGCCACGCGCAGCAGGTTGAAGGGGTTGGCGGCGTCGCCCAGGAAGCTGAGCAGCGGCGACTGCGCCACGGCCTCGGGTCCGAGCGGCGGCGGGATGGTGAGGCGCGGCGTGAGCGCGCTGCTGGCGGGCCCGGGCTCCAGGTAGATGCGGAAGCCGTGCGTGTTCTGGGCGTGCTGCAGCAGGAACCAGGCGCTGCTGAAGGGCTGCTTGCACGTGGTGCAGATGTAGCTGGACGGCTCGTCCTTACCTGCGGGGACAGGGACAGGGACAGGGCCAGGGCGGGTGAGCGGCGGGACGCGGGCGGCGCCGGGCCCCGGGGGGGGGGTGGGTGGGGGGTGGGGGTGAGGGCTCCTCGGGACCTCGGCCGCTAGGCGGCACCGGCTGCGGGTGGCAGCGCCAGGCGGCGGGTGACCCCCGGCCCGGGGCAGCCCCGACCCCCGCAGATGGGGCCAGGGGGCGCGGGATGTGACAAGGGCCCGACCCGACCCCCGCAGATGGGGGCAGGGCGCGCGGGATGTGACAAGGGCCCGACCCCCGGGGGCCACTCCGCAGGCGGGGACAGGCGGGCAGAGGAGCCCCGGACCTCGGCGGGTAGGTGGCACCGGCAGGGGACAGGTTGTGGGTGTGCCCGCCCCAGGGCAGCCCCAGTCCCCAGGGGCACTCCGCAGGCGGGGACAGGCGGGCCTGCTGGGTTCCCGGGCCTAGGCCGCTAGGTGGCACCGGCTGGTGACAGCGCCGGGTTGTGGGTGTCCCCGGGCCCCGGGGCAGCCCCGATCCCCGGGGGCACTCTACAGTTGAGGACAGGTGGGCAGGGTCCTCGGCCGGTAGGTGGCACCGGCTGGTGACAGCGCCAGGCTGCAGGTGACCCCCGGCCCGCCACCCCGGGGCAGCCCCGACTCCCAGGGGGACTCCACAGGCGGGGACAGGCGGGCAGAGGGTCCCTGGACCTCGGCGGGTAGGTGGCACCGGCTGGTGGCAGCGCCGGGTTGCGGGTGTCCCTCGGCCCAGGGCAGCCCCGACCCCCGGGGGCACTCTGCAGATGAGGACAGGTGGGCAGGGTCCTCGGCCGGTAGGTGGCACCGGCTGGTGACAGCGCCAGGTTGCAGATGCCCGGCCCGCCACCCCGGGGCAGCCCCGACCCCTAAGGGGACTCGGGCTGGGGCCCCGGACCTCGGTGGGTAGGTGGCACCGGCTGGTGGTGACAGCGCCAGGTTGCGGGTGTCCCCCGGCCCAGGGCACCCTCGACCCCCGGGGGGCACTCTGCAGGCGGGAACAGGGCCCGGGATGTGAGAAGGGCCCGGCCGCCACCCCGGGGGGACTCTGCTGGGTCCCCGGGCCTTGGCCGGTAGGTGGCAGCAGCTGGTGACCGCGCCAGGCCCGCAGTGTCGTATGCTTTACATTGGGTTCTAGTTCTCCCCCGCCGAGAGGATTAGATCAGTCCAGTTAATTTCGCGGCCCGCTTGGCCCCGCCCCTAGGAACCCGCCAGAGTGACAGAGCGGCAGAGTTCCCGAGTTGCAGAGTAAGAGAGAGTGCGTGTGCCGCCGCAAAGAGACAGCGGAGTTCTGTTTGGTGATTGGTTTGTCTTAGTTTATGAATCGTGGTTCCTGAATAAAGAAATACAGCTGCCCTGCCCAGCCGTTGTCTCCGTGTCTCTGTTACCCGCCCGTGAAGCCAGCCCGCCCGGCAAGAGCTTCCGAAATTTTAACAACACCGCAGGTTGCGGGTGCCACCCGGCCCGGCCCATGCCGGCACCCACGGGTCCTCGGGTGGCAGCTCTCAGCAGCCGGCAGCACCCCTCCCTCCCTCTGGAGGGTCCCGGCGCCCCCCAGCAGCGCCAGAAGACACCCCCGGCCTCCCGGCAGCGGCCGGCCAGAGAGCTTGAGCAGCTCGCGCTGTCATCGGCCTTCAGAGAAATGGCCTCTCCCGGGGGCTTCCGGCGCGGATGGTGGGGACAAGGGTGCGTGTGCTGCCTGCCCCTCCTGGGCCCCCCAGTGGGGTGGGGGCGCTGGCCAGCTTGCCGCCAGAACCCCGGGCAGCAAGGAGGGCGAGTGTGAGTGACTGCGTCACGGCCGGCCCTGGACACCCGGGGCCACCGGAGTGGCCAGTCCAGCGTCTGGGCTCCAGCCCGTCACATCCTGGAGGCCTGGAGGCTCCGGGGCCTGGTGGCAGGGAGGGGGTGGGAGGTGGACGGGGACCCCTGGGGGAGAGCACAGTCCCCCCCACGGCTGCAGCCCCGGGCCGGCGAGGGCCTGTTCCTTCCTCGAGTGATGTGTCTGGGAAAGCGCAGCCGGCGACTCGGGCTGCAGGCCTCGAGGTCTGTACCGGCCGGGCCGGGGATGTCCTCAGACCGGCGCCCCAGAGGCAAGGAGGCAGTGGGGGGGGGGGGGTTTTCCTGGGTCACCGAGCAAGCCTAGCCAGAGCCCCCCCCACTACAGCCCAAGCCAGCAAAGTGACCGGGCACTGGACTCTCGAACACAAGGTCTCAAGTTCAAGCCCCAGCATCGCCTAAGCCACATGCTCTGGTTCTCTCCCCTCAAAGAAACCTTTGGAGACGATGGCTGGGTGGGACGTGGGGCACCCTCATTCTCGCCTCCTGTTTGCTGTCTGAGTAACTGGGGGGAAGGAAGGGAGCAGACTGGACTCTGAAGCTCTCCCCACCCCTTGCTTTTTTAAATTTCTTAACCACCCAGGTTGTCACTGGGGCTCGGGGCCGGCACGAGACTCCACTGCCGGCGGCGTTTTTAGCCCTTTATTCGACAAGACAGAAATTGAGAGGAGGGGGAGGGAGATAGGAGGAGAGAAAAACTATCCAGTAAACAAAGTGGGCAGAAGACAGGAACGGACGGCTCTGGTTCTCTAAATAAGAGCTGCACACGGCCCACAGACAAGCAGGAATGCTCCAACTCAGTCATCGCGGAGAGACGCAAATCAGAGCCGCACGGAGCTCCCGCCTCACACCTGTGAGAATGGGCTCCGTCCGTCAAACAGGAGAAGCTCGGTGTTGGAGAGGATGCGGAGGGAGGTGTGGGAGTGCGAGCTGGTACAACCGCCCTGGAGACTGGAGAATCCTTAGACAAGTGCAACTGCCATAGGGCCCGGCAGCCCCCTACTCTTAGACCCAAAGGATGTAATGACTCTGATTCGAAGGCCTCTGTGCACCCCTGTGTCCAAAGCAGTTATTCACAGTAGCAAAAACTTGGAAACAACAGAAATGCCCCTTGACAGATGACGGATAAAAAAGTTGCTATGGGACATAGGCTCAACGGAGTATTACTCAGCAATGAATAAGGATGGCATTGTGTCCTTTGGGACAAAGGGGATGGGTCTGGGGAAGATGATGCCCAGGGCCGCAAGGAAGGGGAAGGACACTCCAGAAGGGGTTCTCCTAGGCGCAATCTAGACAACTCAGCATACAGACCTGAAAAGAAAATGTCGACTCTTATCTAAGCCTGGGAGAACGGGAGTGGTGAAAAAGACAAAAGACTCGCCCATTACTCAGGAAAGCTTGAAGAAGAGAGACTGACACACCTGCTTCACCAGGTGAAGCTCCCCCCCCTGCAGGTGGGGAGTAGGGCTCGGACCCAGGTTCTTACACGTGGTGATGTGTGCGGTCCACCATGACCCGCCCCCCTTTCTGACAGCAGCCCGCGAGAACTGAAAGGCTGGCTCCTTTGCAGGGCCCTAGTTGACTTCTTCTCAGGATGCTGGGGTGATTGAGTTCCCACACCCAGGGGCCGCGTGGAAGAAAGCCAGGCGGCCTTCCCCAGACTCTGGTGGACGTGTTTTCCACTCTGTGGGTACAGGGCCCCCCAGTGTTGCCAACCTGTACCCCTCAGCTGGCACGAGAAGTGCCACCCACCCCCAACTTAGCAAGTTTCCAAGAGGAACAAATGTTCAGAGGGGCTGCCGGACACAGGCCACATCACGAGTCAAAGGTCACACCTGGCCCACAGACCCAGAGCTGCCCCCCTTCACGTCACAGGGTGGGGCTACAGAGCCCGGCACTACGGCCTCCTCGGCATCTCGGGCGCCCCAGCACCAGGCCCCCACGTCCCATCCTCCCTGCCCTGGCAGCTCCCGGCTCAGAGCCCTGCTCAAGGTCACCTTCTGCGGGGTCAAGTCAAAGGGACCCAGACAGCAGCTGGGCTCACACAGCTGCCACCCCCTTCATGGTCAGGTGCTTCTGATTTCCTAGTGCCTGTCCAAATAGTTGTCCAGTTACTCCAGCGGTGCCAGTTTCTCTCTTGCTCGCTCGCTCTCCCTCTCTCTCTAACCAAATGAAAACGTCAAGGAGGACGAAATTATACATGTGAAGCCCTGGCTTGGGGGAAAAAAAAAAAACCAAGGCCAAGTAACACCCAGTGGCTTGGCACTGCCTCCAGAGAGGGAGGCCCGGGGTCCAGTGCTGCTCTGAGGCGCCCACCTCCCTGTTTCTGCCCCCAGCCCAAGTGAGCTCCTGAGGCGGGCCGCTCTGTCTGCGGGCACAGCGTCTTCGGCGGTCACCCAGCCTCGGCCTGTGCAGGTGACTGGCCAGTTCACACGGAGCAGAGGGCCCTGGGGTGCCTCATGGCCAGACACGAGACGGGAGGCAGGGTCCCCCGTGGCAGGCGGCAGCCACCACCCCCACAGACATCAGGGCACCCAAGGATAGGCCGAGCACCCTGGTCACTGCTCCCAGGGTCTCGGCGTGGCAGTCTTTATGAAGGTTCCGTGCCAGTGGACAAAGACTAGCAGGTGCCCCCTTTACACGACGCCAGGCAGGAGATGCCAGCCGGACACACTGGGAGATCCTTCTGCTTCTGTGATTCCTGAGCACATGGCCGGGGGCCGCGCAGTGGCAGCGCACAGAACCTGCAGGTTTAGACGTCAGCGCCACGAGCCCCCAGCTAGCGAGGCCAGGACCGCAAAGCCAGGCTGCAGCCTTTGAGGGCGTCAGGACCTCCAGCCAGCTCGAGCCTCGCCTCAGAGAGAAAGGCAGAGGCAGAGAAGAGTGTCCGGCGGCGGGCACTGCCCAGCCCTTTGGCTTTGCCCACCTGCCAGGGGCGTCCAATGGGGGCTGGTCAAGAGAGACACCTGGTCACGTCCTGCTGATTGCCTGCCGGGGAAGGGCAGGTGGCCTCTGTCAGGTGCTGGGGTGGCAGTGTCACCACCAAGGCCCCACCTCCAGCACCTGTGCACACGTGACCAATCCGTGCCAGCACTGTTCTCCAGACCGCAGCCCCCTGGGTCTGTGACCTCTGTGCCTGCCTCCCGGCACATTTAGCCCAGACACCACCTCTGCCTGACGTTCGTTTGCAGAACCAACAAGAACAAGGGTCCCTTGACCCCCCCCCCCAAGCCATCAGCAACAGCCCCTCTGGCAGAGGCGACACTCCCACTGACCCACTCAAGTACATAAAAGCCTAGGCTCTAGCCCTTGCTCTCATGGGAGCATCGTGACATCAAGGCAAGACACCCCCCCCCCCGCCCGTGCTGTCTCTATCTCTGAATCCGAAGCATCTCACCGAGTTTACGGGACCGTAAGGGGGAGCTCAGAATGCTGAGTGACATTCGAAGCCGAAGCCGCATTCCAGGCCCTCAACTGTTTACCTAAAAGTCACCCTCAGGGCTGGGTCCCAGGCTCTCTGGCTGGTCCCATCCACTGGCCAGAATCTCAGCCGGTTTGGGGTTGCCCCACAGGGGTCTGCGACATCACACCATGTCACCTCTGTCTGCAGGTGCCACTGCCCAGCAGGGTCACGCCCGCCTCAGGGCCTCTCCGCGCGCTGCCACCGCCCCCGCCCCAGGCCCGGAATCTGCTGTTCTTTCTCAGCCCACAGAACCTCTTGAGTTTGTTTTCAGCTTTTGTGTTTAGCGTATCATTCACTGGCCTGTTTGCTGTGGAGCCAGGTCCTTGCACATGTGCAAGCTCAGCCCTCCCGGGCCGCTGTTTCCTTGAGAGACACGTGTGTGTGTGTGTGTGTGTGTGTGTGTGTGTGTGTGTGTGTGTGTGTGTGTGTGTGTGTGTGTGTGTCTTTGCACTTAGCACGACAGGCGCCCTACCTAGTGAGCTTTCAAGGAGAGAAGACCGTGAAAGAGAAGAAGGGGGGAGGTTCCCTTGGTAGAGCACAGACGTCATCATGCACAAGGACCCAGGTTCAAGCCCCTGGTCCCCACCCGCAGAGGCGAAGCTTCACGAGTGGTGGAGCAGGGCTGCTGATGTCTCTGCCTTTTTCTCTGTCTCCACCTCCCTCTCGGTTTCTGTCTGTCTCTGTCCAATCAGGAAATATGGAAAATACAAAAGAATAAAGATGAAAGAAAAACCAGATGGGTAGAGAATGCAGACTCCAAATCCAGCTTCCGGGACGCGACAGGACGCAGAGGGCTTTGGAAAGACCCTCCCCCAGCGGCACCAGGAGGTGGGGGGCCGTCCACCTCGGGAGCAGGGTCCAGGCTCTTGCTGGGTCAGCAGAGTCCTGAAGCGACTGCAGCTGCGGGCGCCGCGCACCCAGTTCCACACCCCACACACACCCGACAGCCTCGATTTCAACTGCTGACTTCTGTGGTCAAAACAGGTGTGCCGCTCCGGGCTCAGGAAGTGGCCGCCCAGCAGACCGACCCAGCTGACCGCAGGGGCGCCCCGGGGCCTGCTGATGAACGGGCCTGCCGGCCTGGGAGCAGGGGAGGGGGGGCAGTGTCGTACATGGCACTCCACACGTTTCTCCACATCATCTTTCTAGAGTTTTCTTCCTGTGCTCCAGGCACTCGGATCGCCCCAGAAATAAATGACCCGCAACACTCAGGCAGCCTGTGTGGAAACCTCTCCGCAGGCCTCGCAGGAAGAGGGCAGGGCCTCTCCTCGCCAGTGGGCCTGGCTGGGGCCTGTCTTCTCCCTGGGCAGAGATCATGAAGGGGCCGCGCAGGGCAAACCAGCCTGACCCACGGGCCTCCCTCAAGCCCCAGCGAGGACGTCAGGCTGTGGGCCCACCACGCCCGGGGACGGTCGGCCTCGGCCCCACACCACGGGGGCCTCGGGGGAAGGGGGGCCCTCGGGTCCTCAGAAATGGAGAGACGGGTCCCCCGCGTCTGGGAAGTAACCGGTTACTCCCAGCTCTGGACCCGTGACACTGCGAGCAAGCCAGTGGGCAGGGCGGAGGCGTGTGGAGACGGTGACTGAGAAGGTGATGGGGTTGAAACCCGCCCCTGCTGGGGCGGGGTGCCGGGATTTCCTGCTCAGAGACTGTTTCCATTTACCGCAGAGCCCACCCCTCCCAAAGGGAGATAGCAGACCACTGATGAAGCTGGGTAGGTGGGTTCTTTCCCTTCCCCTCTCCTTTTTTTTTTTTGGGGGGGGAGGAGTGAGGATAGAGTGAAACTGAAGAGGGGACAGTAATGTGTGTAGCTGAGTGCACACAATCTGCAAGGGCTCTAGTTCAAGCCCCTGGTCCCCTAGCTGCAAGGGGGAAGCTTCACAAGCATGGAAGCATGTTTGCAGGTGTCTCTCCCTCACTCCCCCTTCTTAATTCCTCTCCGACTGATCAAAAAAACAATAAAGAGTGGAGACACGGCCTCCATCTGCAGTGGACTCACAGACCCCAAGCCCCAGCAACAACCCGGTGGCAGTTTGAAAAAAGATTTTTAAAAAATCTCAATGGGGAGTCAGGTGGTGCAAAGCACAAGGACCGGCATAAGGATCCCGGTTCGAGCCCCCGGCTCCCCACCTGCAGGGGAGTCGCTTCACAGGCGGTGAAGCAGGTCTGCAGGTGTCTGTCTTTCTCTCCCCCTCCTCTCTCCATTTCTCTCTGTCCTCTCCAACAACGACATCAGTAATAACTACAATAAAAAACCAGGACAACAAAAAGGGAATATAGATAAAATTTTAACAACCAGGTACCCTGCAGAGCACACAATGATTTGCACAAGGACTTGGGTTTGAGCTGGGGGCCTTCGTAAGCAGTGAAACAGGGCTGCAGGTGTCTGTCTCTGTCTGTCTCTCTTAATTTATCTGTCCAAAACAAATTGAGAGGCAGGAGAGAAACAGAGACACTTGCAGCCCTGCTCCACCTCTCACAGGGCTTCCCCCCTGCAGGTGGGCATGGAGGGCTCGAACCCATGTCCTCGTGTGTGGTGGCGTGGGAGTTCTTGCTACCACATAGCTCCTGAGGGCAGCCCGCTCGCTGCCCACGGCTCTGCCCGATGGTTGGCACTGGCCGGCTGTGGACTGAGGCATCTGGAGGCAGGCCTCCTCTCCTTCCCCACAACCTCCCCAACCCCAGGAGGACGCCAGGAGCTGGTGGGGAGCCCCAGCTGAACCTGGGAGGCAACCAGCCCGGACAGGCAGCCCCACCTGGAGCCGAGGTGCCCGCCGCCCGCTGCCCGTCCGCCCAGGTTAACCAACTGCGGCGTCCGAGTAACTCCAGCCAGCTTGTCACCAAGCACAAAAGTCATCAGCCAGTGAATGTTCTTTTCTGCACCACAATTAAGACAATCAATACAGCGAGGCCGCAAATGGTATTTTACTCTCAATAAGGACTCGAGCTGAGTTTATTCAGAATATTTTAGCGCTTCCCCGGGGGATCTGGGGCCCGACGCAGATGGCAAATAAAGTACTCAGCCTGAGGCTAGAGACATTATGGTAATTCTAATGTCAGATGTACTTTAATATACAGCTCTATTTAATCACCCCATTATTTCACATTTCCATATGAAAACCTGAGGCACTTCTGCAGTTTTCGCCTCTGCCACGGTGCCAGCCTCCTCCAGCCGCTCACAGCCGGGGGTGGTCAGCCCGGGCACACACTGGCACCATCCAGCCAGTGGCCTGGGTGGGTGGAGGCCCTGCCGTGGCCGTGAGGCCCGCCAGTCCCGGCAGCTGCAGGCCCAGGACACGCCAGCAGGGCTGTGGGCACAGTCTGAAGCCAGGGGGGCCCAGGATGCCGCCTCTCTAGCCGCCTCGCCTTGAAGTCCAGTGGGAGCGGCGTCTCGGGGAAGGCGGCTGGGCATTTGAAGCTGATCCCCAGACCCCTGTGGGCACTGACCAGCCACTCAGCGTGTCCGCATCACACCGCACCCCCCTCCAGCCCAGGACGGGCCTCGTCTGTAAAACACTGGAGGTGGCATTCAGCCGGAGAGACTCAATCTCCCATCTCGGGCCTTCAGTTCCACCCTATTATTATTGGTTATTCATAAACCTAAAAATAGACACCAATACCTTCCAGGCCCCTTCAGGCTGGGGTGACAGCCAGCTGGGGGGGGGGGGGCAGCAGTTCTCCACGGAGGGTTCTTTGGGCCTGGTCGGGGACTTCTGGCAACATCTGGAGACCGTTATGATGGCCATACGGCGGCGGGGGGGGGGAGGCAGCAATGTTAGTGGGTGTGGACGCCGAGGTGGCTGAGCTGAGCTGACACCAGCAGCAAAGACTGCCCTGGAGGCCACGTGACGTAAGGCCACAGCCTAGGGTCCCAGTTCAGGCCCCCTCCTGGTGGGGGGCGGGGAGGGGTGTGGCTGCGCTGCCCACGGGGAGTGGAGGTGCAGGCCTGGATTTGGGGAGGCGGCCAGAGCACTGACGGTGGGCATAGGGGACCAGCCGAGCCCCGGCCCGCCTCACCCTTGCAGAAGCCATGTGGACCTGGAGCCTTGGGCAGGGGTGAGGACAGGCGGGCAGAGTCCTCTAGGAGGGCCCTGGCGAGCGTGCTGCCTGTCAAGGTGTTTCTAGCATGGTCACATGACTGCCGCCTTGTCCTGGGGGGGGGGGGGGGTTCTGGGACCAGAGAGCCAGCCCCCACCCCCGGAGACAACAGTGGCTGGCAGGCCCTGGCTGTGCTTGGCGGCCTTCGTGGGTGTCACAGGACCTGACCGCCCAGGCGTCACCTTCACTCAGAGCTGCCCAGAGCCCCCCCCCACTGTGGCTCCCCAGGCCCAGCCCTGCAAGTGAGGAACAGGACCGGACCTGGGGCCTCGCCACGTCAGGGACTGTCCACGGCGGGTTGAGAATGAACCCGGCGTGGCCCTCACACAGCAAACCCGCCCGCTGTTACCGCACACGCGCTCACGTACACGCATGTGCCCAGCACACACAGCCAACGGTTACTGCTGGTCCCATCAGGAGTGAGTGGAGGCAACCTGAACCTGGCTCCCTTTCTCAGAAAAGGGGTGGCATGGACGATCTTCATCTGTCGTTGCCAGAGAGGGAGGCGACTCGTCGGGAAAGATGAACGAGTGCATGAGTGAAGATAAATGAAAAAAAAAAAAAATGAGTGAACGAATGCAGGAGTCAGTAGATGCATGGGTGAGTGAGTGAATGAATGAATAAGCACACCAGTGAGTGGGTGGATGGATGGATCGGTAATCAGATGAGTGGGTGGGTGAATAAATGGGTGAATGAATGAATGATTCAAAGACCGAAGGATGGGGCAGGGAGGAGCCAGAGGGAGTTGGGCCACCCCCTCACCACCCCCCCCTCAGTGATGCCCGGTAGCAGGGGTCCCCAGCGACCCCACACACACACACCCCTACAGGGACTCCCAGGTACAGCTTCCGTCCCTCCCCGCGTGGAGAAACGTCGCTACTTCAGCCTCGTCACCACTGTCTGCCTCACACGTTCTTCCTCTCTCTCTGTGTTGTTTACAGAGGCTTCATTATGTTTTCAACTAATCAGAAAGGCCCCGCTAATACACAATTAACATGTGATTATAAAAAAAAAATTAAAATAGCTTCCAGAAGAAGGAGATGTAATTAAGTAGAGAATGCTTTCAGTGAGTGTGAGCTCTAGCTCGGCCACAATGCCTGGAACAGATGCCAAGGGCAGAGTGTTAAAAGCAACTTAGGGGAGGGGGGGCGTTCTCTCCTCTTCTGGGGGAATAATCGCCATCAACTCGGCACGACAGGCAGGTTCCGGCTGCAGTGGGGTCACACCCCCCACCTGTCCTCCTAAACTCTTCTGTAACAGCTTCCCTCTAAAGAACAAGACCAAGTCAACAGGAGAGCATGTAGCCGTGCAGACACAAGCCGCCTGAAATCCACACGACTGTCCCCAGAAGTTCTGGTCAGGCACAGACAGCCCTGCAGCTCCCCTTTCTAACCAATAACCAAGCCCGCCATGGCTTGGGTCAGATTCCACAAAACGGCTGCCTCCCACAGCCCCCAGCTAAAAGGATTTGTGACCTCGTGCTCAAGAGGCATGCTGAAGTCACCCCAAATTAGCTCTTTTTTTTTTCTAAAGATAGAGACTGAGGGGGCTGGCTGGTGGCACACTCAGTTAAGCACACATAGTACAAAGTGCAAGGACCCACACAAGGATCTGGGTTCAAGCCCCTGACAACCCACCTGCAGGGAGGAAGTGTCACAGGCGGTGAAGCAGGGCTGCAGGTGTCTCTCTGTCTCTCCCTCTCTATCTCCCCCTACTCTCTCAATTTCTCTCTGTCCTGTCCAATAAAATGGGAAAAAATTGCCATCAGGAGCAGTGGATTCATAATGCTGACACTGAACCCCAACGATAACCCTGAAGGAAACAAAGAAGAGGCAAAGATAGGGAGTCAGGCGGTAGCACAGCGGGTTAAACGCATGTGGCGCAAAGCGCAAGGACCGGCATAAGGATCCCGGTTCGAGCCCCCGGCTCCCCACCTGCAGGGGAGTCACTTCCCAAGCGGTGAAGCAGGTCTGCAGGTGTCTGTCTTTCTCTCCCCTCTGTCTTCCCCTCCTCTCTCCATTTCTCTCTGCCCTATCCAACAACGACAACAATAGTAACTACTACAATAAAACAACAAGGGCAAACAAAAGAGAATAAATAGTAACTACTACAATAAAACAACAAGGGCAAAGAAAAGAGAATAAATAAATATTTTTTAAAAACAGAGGCAGAGAGAGACTGCAAGAGAGCACAGCATTAACGCTTCCTTCAAAGTGGTGGGGGCTGGGCTCAAACCTGGGCCGTGCACACAGCAAAGTCAGATTAGTTCTTTAGCCAGTGAGATCCAGATACTGCTGTAAAGAGACAGCACAGTGGGTCTGCAGGAGACTTTCACACCTGAAGCTCTAAAGGCCCAAATTCTCTCCCCAGCACCACCAGCAGCCAGAGCTGAGCAGGGCTCTGTTAGCTCTCTGTGTCTGTCTCTCTGTCATTAAAAATAAATAACTAAATGTTTATCCTATTTATTTATTTATTCTAGGAGGCGAGGGAGAGAGAAGCAGAACACTGCTCAGCTCTGGCACAGGACCCGTGAGCTTGGGGGTCATGGCCGTGCAGGCTGGTGCCCCAGCAGGCTGAACCGTCCCCCAAGCTCAGAGAGCCAGCAACTCGAGGATCCTCAAAACCCGCGCGCAGGAGTGAGGATGCCCCTGCCAGTGCCCCACCCCACTCCAGTTAATGGCAAAGTTAACGGTTCCCAAGCCAGTGGGCGCTGTGAGTGGCACTGGTGGGTACCCGGCACTGGGAGTTTCTGGTCTTCACAGTGACCCTCCCAGACGTGATGGAGAAGGAGGAAGATCAGGAAGCCCAGGGCTCTGAGCCCGTTCCCCCCTTCCACCAGGCCTAGCGCTGTCTGTCCCCAGCAGGGAGGGACAACTGGTGACAGGCCACAGCCCAGTCGAGGCAGTGCCCCACTGAGGAGCAGGGCTTAGGCTCAAGAGTTCTGTGATGGGGGAGTGTGAGTGTGTGTGTGTGTGTGTGTGTGTATGAGAGAGAGGGAGAGAGAGAGTGTGTGTGTGTGAGAGTGTGTGTGTGAGAGAGTGTGTATAAGAGTGTGTGAGTGAATGAGTGTGTGTGTGTGTGAGTGTGTAAGAGTGTGTGAGTGTGTGTGAGAGAGAGTGTGTGTAAGAGTGTGTGTGTGTGTGAGAGTGTGTCTGTGTGAGTGAATGAGTGTGTGTGTTTGAGAATGTGTGTGTGTGTGTGTCTGTGTGTGTGTTTGAGACTTGTGTGTGTCTGTGTGTGTGTGTGTGTTTGAGAGTGTGTGTGTGAGTGAGTGTGTGTGTGTCTGTGTTTTGTGGGGGCAGTCACCCAGCAGGCCAGCCCTCTGGTCACCCAAGGACCACAGCCAGTGCCGGGAGCCATGGTTTCTGAGGACAGATGGACACTGCTCGCCTGCACGAGGGATGTGAGAGGCAGAGCCGAGAGCGCTGAGCCCGGGCGGCCCATCTCTTGGTCGTCTTCCCCGGAGCCGGCCCTCCTCTGCGACTCCAGAGACCCGGGCAGGGAACACAGCCTCCAAGACCGTCTCCAGGTCACACCTGGGCTCGAGGAGCCCACGTCCGGGAGCCCCCTCCCCAGATCCAACACAGAGGGCCACTAGGACCTTTAGCCACGGCCGATTTCTCCCCGTGATATGCCTCATTTGGGGGCGTCCCTTTTCCAAAGATGAAGACACAGTCTAAAACCTACCTGTACTGCCCAGCCCAGGAAGCAGCCTTCTGGCTCAAGATTTCACCCCAGAAACACAGGCCCCCAAACAAAGGAAACATCAGCAAGACTCATGAAGCACCTTCTGACTGTCTCAGGTGTCTCCCGTCAGTCCAGCAAGGCCCGTCACCTGGGGCTGCTGGGATGGAGACTCCGAGCTCGGAGAGGCCAAGCGACCTGCCTGCGGCCACACAGCTCAGACCCAGCCTGGGCCCCCAGGGCCTCAAGTCAACAAGGTCGTCCTTGCCAGCACCCCAGGGGCCCAGGGACTGGGATGGGCACCCACTCCCGCCCTGTCTACACCACCTGCTGACCCAGCCCAGTCCGCTCCCTCCCGCAACCCTGAAAACCCACCAGCCCCCACCGCCTCCTCCTCGGGCCCCGCGACAGCCCAACGCAGCCAGAGCTGACAGCCCCTCGCAGATAAATATCTGCAAAGAAGTTGGGAAACAATTAAAACGAGAAGCTAATAAATGATGGAGAAGCCCACGAGGCAAGCGCTGGCTCCCAGCCCAGGCTCCATTCAAGCATCAAAAAAAAAAAAAAAAAGCCATCGGTCTACAGCAGTGAGGGGCAGCTGGGCAGTGGGGCTGCCACGGTCACAGCAAAGGGACTGAGGCACGACCCAATGTCCTCACACCCCTGCCCCGACCCCCCTCCCCATGGGCCCTCTTCTCCAGGAACCCTTGACAGATGGTCTGGTTTCCAGCCCGGGAGCAGAACGAGAGATGGGGCAAAATCCTTGCTCAGCAGTGCGGTGGGCTGGCCTTGGGGGCGCGGCCCCTCTGGTGCTCTCTCGGGACCCTTAAGGAAGGGGAGGGAGGGAGCCTGGGCTACTCGGGCCAGGGGTGCCCTGGCCTTCTCCCTGCCCCACCAGGGCACCCCCGATGGCTGCCAGCTTTGCAGAGCCACTCCGCCCGCAGCCAGGGCTCATGAGGAGAAGGGCAGGCCCCTCCAGCCCCATCCCACCCGCAGAGGTCGAGCCCACCTGCCACCTGCCTCCTTATACCCGGGCCCTGAAGCCACAGGCCCAGATGCACCGTGGGGAGAAGGGCCTCCTGGTGGAGAGTGCCTGGTGCCTTGAGGGAGAATTCAGGGGGCACAGGAAGTACACTCGGGGATCCTGGAGATGCCCCAGGGCATGAACACAACCCCCACAAACCCATCCGATTTGAAAAAAATTTTTAAAAAAAGTTTCTGTGGTGTTATGTGACATCTCCCAAGCCGGCCCTGTCACGGGGCTGCTGGCACCAGGTCACTGGGCCCGAGGTGGTTCAGGGTCAGCAGAGGCTCAGGCCTGAGGCAGGGAGAAGGGGCATTTGCCAAGAGCTTCCGAGCACTGGAAACTGGAACCAAGGCTCAGGCCCACGGTGCTGGGAGCTGGCTGCTCACGCCCCGCGAGTCCCCAGATCCTGGGCACCCGGGCGTCCGCCAGAAGCCAGTAGGATGTCTTTCTGTCTGTAGCCTGCAAGAGTCCTGACAGTCACCTTATTCCGGGGTGCAGGGAGGAGCACCCCTGGTGTGCAGATGGGAGGTGCAGGGAGCGGGTGAGTGAGAGAAGAAGGCCCACCACCTCCTGGGCCTTCCCTCCTTAGCCACCAAGACAGAGGGACAGTGTGCGACAGACGCTCTTGAATATAATGCCAGGCAGTGGCACATAGGGTTAAGCGCACATAGCACGAAGTGCAAGGACCCAGGCAAGGTTCTAGGTTCAAGCCCCCAATCTCCACCTGCTGGGAAGAAACATCACAAGCAGTGAAAACAGGCCTGCAGGTGTCTCTCTGTGTCTGTCTCCCCTACTCTCTCCATTTCTCTCTGTCCTGTCCAATAAAATGAAAAAAAAAAAGTGGTCACCAGGAGCAGCGGATTCATAGTGCTGGCACTGAGCCCCAGTGAGAACCCGGGAGGGGGTGGGGAGAGGGGGACTCACACACCCGGAAGGCACCGGGTGCTTTGGACAGCCGGCTCGAGGGGCCTCAGCCCGTGACCCCGTGAAGTCAGAGGCCAGAAGACCCTCTGGGAAGCAGGGGCAGCAAGCGACACTCCAACCCCCCCCGTGGTCGGCTCAGAGCCTGGCGTCCTCCTTCCCCATCGAGACTTCCCGAGCGAGCGAGCGCGGTGTGCATGCGTGACGGGGACAAGCCACCACAGCCGCTCCCATTCAGTCATTCAGGGCTCTCCTTGGGCCCTATCCTCCACACAGAGCACACCGGACATCGACGGCAGCAATCTCCTCACTCACTGGAAATGTCGCGAGGGCCGGTCAGACCGCTCTGCTGGAGCGCAGGCCTCACATACCTGAGGCCCTGAGTTCAAGCCCCGACACCACCAGCTGCCAGGGCTCAGCAGACTTTTGGTCTCTCTCATTAAAACTGATTGTTAAACGCAGTCGGGCGGTAGCGCAGCGCATTAAGCCCACATGGCGCAAAGCGCAGGGACCTGCGTAAGGATCCCGGTTCGAGCCCCCGGCTGCCCACCTGCAGGGGAGTCGCTTCACAAGTGGTGAAGCAGGTCTGCAGGTGTCTGTCTTTCCTCCCCCTCTCTGTCGTCCCCTCCTCTCTCCATTTCTCTCTGTCCTATCCAACAACGACGACATCAACAACAACAATAACTACAACAATAAAACAACAAGGGCAACAAACAAAAGGAAATAAATATTTACAAAAAAGGTTTTTTAAAAAATTGATTGTTAAAAAAGAGAAGGGAGAGGTGTGGGGGGTGGCGCACCTGGTTGTTACAATGCACAAGGACCCGGGTTCAAGACCCCAGACCGCAGCTGCAGAGGGCAGCTTCATGAGCAGTGAAGCAGGGCTGCAGGTGTCTCTCTTCTGACCTATGTCCCCCATCCCTCTCAATTCCTCTCTCTATCCAACAAATAAATAAATACAAGAATGACTTTTAAAAGCAATTTTTAAAAAAAAAAAGAGAGAGGGCTAGGGAAACAGCATTACGGTTCTGCAAAAACTCTCCTGCCTGAGGCTCCGAGGTCCCAGGTTCCATCCCCAGCACCACCATCAGCCAGCGCTGAGCAGGGCCCTGGGCTCCCTCCTGTCCCTGCCCCTAGTTCTTTCTCTCTTGTTTTCTCATCAAGATAAATAAATTAAATATTTGTTTTTAGAGAGCAAGGGGAAGAGGTGGTGGATCAGGGTTTTGAAGTGCTCTGGAATCTTCCACCACCAGACTGGAAAGCCGGCTCATCTCTTTTCCATGGCCAGGGCACTGCCCGTCCCTGAGGAATCCTGGGCCTCACACCACGGAGCCCAGGAGCAGGAGCAGAACCCAGGCCCTCCCGGCACACAGAGTCTCACCACAGAGTCTGCCCCCAGCCCCAGTTACCATCCACTTCACAACGCACCCTGACAGGCACGAGAACACCCACGTGCAATTTTATTTAAGACCTATTTGGGGAGTTGGGCGGTAGCGCAGCGGGTTAAGCGCACGTGGCACAAAGTGCAAGGACCAGCACAAGGATCCCGGTTCAAGCCCCGGCTCCCCACCTGCAGGGAAGTCGCTTCACAGGCGGTGAAGCAGGTCTGCAGGTGTCTGTCTTTCTCTCCCCCTCTCTGTCTTCCCTCCTCTTTCCATTTCTCTCTGTCCTATCCAACAATGACAACGACATCAATAACAACAACAATAATAACTACAATAAAACAAGGACAACAAAAGAGAATAAATAAATATTTTTAAAAGACCTATTTGTATATTTGAAAGAGAGAGACAGAGCCCTACTCAGTGCTGGTTTATGGCAATGCCAGGGGCTGAACCTGAGACCTCTACCATGCAAGCCCTGCGCTCTAGCGGGCTGAGTATATTCCAGGCCAGAGAAGCCAGCCTGGCCCTGCTGACCAGCACGCGTTCAGAAAGCTTGTCACTGACGCCATCCACATGGGAAACCCTCCCCTCACTCAGGTTGGCGGGCCTGAAGCTCTCTCTGTCCCCCCCCACGGGACAGCCACACCAAGGGCTTCTGGACAGTTGTCCCCATGGCAGCCCAGCGCCGATGTCACCACCAGGTGCCACCCTCTGAGTCCCAGGACTCCCCCCTCACCACCACTGACAGGTATTGCCACGGCTGCACCATCCACAGACAATCGCACACTGAGAAACGCAGACCAGCTCGTGTGTCCCCCACTCGCCACTCCTCCTCGAGACTTGTCCCAGTGAGTCTTGGAAACTCAAGTGAAGGAATAAAAATGTTCATTACGGAATTACGCTCGCCCCCCCCCCCCCGGCCCAGCCCAATTCACGTCCCAGTAATTACCGTGACCAGCCTAATAAAGACGGTTACAAACCGAAGGTCAACTGGCAGTCAGGGGTGTTCATTTTCATTTCAATGGATTCATCTCTGGCTCCTAATGGCCTCATTTTCTCCCATGCTTCTTAATAAATACCGCTGAATTACAGGTTAAATAGCTAAATTAAATTATTGCAATTACAGCGTGCGGAGCCCTGAATCTGAGTCTACCTTCCCCAGTTCAATTAGAGGAGAAGTTGCCTCGGCCCCGGAGATCTGATTGTTGTCAATGGTCTGGGTCACCGACGGCATGAATACCAGGGCCAGGGCTTCTGCTCTGCTCGCTCTCATTTTTTTTTTTTTTACCACCAACACCCCTGACTGTTTGGAGCGTTCTTGACTGAAACCAAATCACACTATCAAAAGTGGTGTTTCTGGAAAACCACCACAAGGCATAATTGATTCTTTTCGACTGAAAAGGGGGAAAAGTCTTAGCAGGGCATCTGGCTACATGCTGCCCGTGCATCCGTGTGCACGTGTGTGTGCGTGTGCGTGCACGTGTGTGCGTGCGCGTGTGCGCCAAGGGAAGCCCACCTCCAGGAAGAGCAAAGTCAACGCTCGTAAATCCGGGGCTTCCTCACACCCCCGGCCTGGGGTGACAGGGCAGCCCGACACGAGAGAGCACCCGCCCGCTATGCATTCCACTCCAGCCTGTCGCTACGTCTCACCGCAGGATCAATTAGCCAGCGGGCCTAGAAGACCCAGTGTCTTAATAACAACACGCAGAGCCAGAGAAGGAGAGGAGGGGGAGGAAGAAGGGAGAAAGAAAACCAAACCCCGCTGCTTCTGCTTCCCCAAATCCCAAGGTAGGAGAGCAGATTTCTTGTGAAATAGCTCCCCCTGACTTCTCTGAAGAAACCAGATTCCTCCACCGATGGGGACTCGTTTCTGCTTTCTGCCAGTCTTATTAACGCCCAGCACAGCCCTGAGTGTATAAACCCTGGGGTCCCACAAGGGTTCTCAGCACTGAGCCCTGCCCTCAGGTCCCTGTCCTCCTGGACGGGTCTGAAGAGGGGCCATGAGCCACCCCGGGGGGCAGGGCAGGGCAGCCATGAAGCCCCTCGGGGGAGCTCAGAGTGCCCACGGCTGAGCCGGTGCCAAGCCTTGAGAGGCTGCTCACAGCCGATGCCAAGCTCACAGGGGGTGAGCCAGAGCCTGGCATATCAGCCACCCCCAAAATACACCATTCTCCACCCCAGCTGGAGAAGCCACTTTGCCCATGATGCTGGGGTGAGGGTGTGTGTGTGTGTGTGTGCGCGCGCGCGCGCGCTAAAGGTGGCCAGGCCTTGCCCACCCAGTCCCGGGTGCCCACTCCAGGCCTGGGAACCCACCAGGACACAGGGAGAGGACAGGGGCCAGGTGGGACGCAGAAACCGGGGTGGGTGGCCCAGGGGCAGCTATGGGTGAGTCCCCTCCCCACTCCCAGGGCCCCTTCCCCACTGGCTGGGCAATATGGGTGGACTTGAAGGAAATGAGAGTCGGTCGGGCTGCTCTATCCCCTGGCCAGTCTGGCCCAGTTGTGCGGGTGGGGGCGCTGCCAGGCCCAGCATGCCAGGGAGAAAGGGCGAACACGCCTCTCAGCCCTGCTGCGGGGGACTCGACCTCACACACCATTAATACCACCACACCAAATGCAGGGGACAGAGGAGGAGGCGGGGGGACAGTGGCAGGGCCACCCAGTCGTGTCCACGGCACAAGCACATGGAGACATTTAAGTCCAGCAGGGGCTTAGGTGGACATCATCTCCCTCACCGAACCCAAGGCCCAGAGAGGTCACACAGCCAGGGACTCCCGTCTCCTGCTGGGTCAGCTGTCAGTGGCTGTCCACCCTCTCTGCATCCCAGGGAGATGTGGGGGACTGGGAAGCTCAAGATGGGGGCCCAGCTTCCATAGGACCCCCAAGGCACAGTGTCATCAGCCAGAGCCAAGGAGGCTCCACCTCCCAACGCCACCAGCTTGGGGGCCAGGCTGTGACATAAGGATTAGGGGGGCCCCCAGGGCTAAGAACACTGCCCATGTGAGGACTGGGGGGGGGGAGCTCCAGACACAGCAGGGTCCCCTCCCTTCCATAAGCCTCTGGAGACTGGAGAGGCCACCTCTGAGCCACCCAGTCCCTGCCCCTCGGCCTCGCGACTGAACTCCTGGACTAGTCAGGCTCAGACCAGCCCATGGCGGAAAAACTGAAGCGGCCACGTGCGACAAGGCCGGGGTGGGGGTGGAGGGGTGGCAGTCTCTGTCCAGAAACTCGTGCTCAGTCCCTAGTCCCTTGTCAACACTCACTGGACGGGACACTCACTGGCAGGGCCATCTGCTCCAAGCCCTTCCACAGGACAACTCTGTTAACTCCCCCCTTGCAAAGGGGAGACTGAGGCTCAGAGGTGGGAAAGACCCCCCCCCACAAGACACAGAAAGGGAAGTAGGGAAAGGGAGCGGTCGCTCAGCTGACCCCCAGCCCCTGCTGGCCCCCTTGGCCTCAGCGGGCAGAACGGACCTCCAGCAAACCCAACGGGGAGGTGCCCACCCAGCTGGGGTCCCTGACTCTAAGCTCTGCCACCCCCAGTGTCCATGGGGCCGCTGACATGCAGCTGGCACTGGGAGCACAGCTGGGTCTCTCACAGGTGGGTTCAGAGAGGAGGGTCTGGGGTCAGCTCACCCTTGGGGAGGAGAGGAATAAGGAACCGTCTCTTACAGCAGAGAGGAGGGTTTGTTGTTGTTGTTGTTGTTGTTGTTTTGTTTTGTTGTTGTTGGATAGGACAGAGAGAAACTGAGGGAGAAGAGAGGCAGAGAAAGACAGTCACCCGCAAACCTGCTTCTTCACTTACAAAGCAACCTCCCTGCAGGTGGGGAGCTGGGGGATTGAACTGGGATCCTTGTGCAGGTCCTTACGCTTCATACTATGTGCGCTTAACCCAGTGCACTACCACCAGGCCCACTGGTCTGTTTTTATAACTAGAGACAGAGTGACACACACACACACACCGACGTCTCCTTCAGTGCCCTGGGAGCCAGGCTCAAACCAGGGTACTGCCAGGTGAGCTGTTTCTCCAGCCCAGAGCAGGCATCGACGGTGCTTCTCTCTTCAGCCAATTCCCTCCCTCTCTTCTGTCCTCCATTTATTCCTTCCTTCCTTCCGCAGTGCCGGGGAAATGAACCCAAACATAGCTGCTACTTCCACAATGCCATCTCTTCATCTGAGAGAAGAGAGAGACACCACAGCCCCGCTCCACCGTCCCTGGAGCTCCCGAGTGGCAAGCTCCGATCTCTGTCCGGTGGGCCATTGCCCGGCCCGCCTTTCTCCATTTCCGCACGGCCGTGTGGCCACAGCACACAGGTTGACAGTCACAGGCGCGTCCCCAGGCCTGGCCTTGCCCCTACGAGTAAACCCAGATCAGGGCTCTGTCCACCGGAGGCTCAGCTCCTGGTCACAGCCTGGCCCTGCCCCAGGGCCTCTCCCCTGCAGAAGGTCAGGCGCAGACACCCTGCTCCCCCCTTAGACACACACAAGTCGCCTCCTCCGGTCATGGTCTCATGGCACCGACAGCCGCCTGATTTGGTGAGAAAATTGACCAGATGCTCTCGCCCTGGGTGGCAGAGCTGAGAACCTGCAGCAGCAGTCGATGGCAGGGCCGGAAACACTCTATGTACCGTCTTTGGGCAGAAGTGCTGCCTGGCTGTACAACCCCCAGAGGAAGGCCTCCAACCTGGAGCCTGGTTCGAGTCGAGCTGAGCAGTGAGCCTTCTCTCCCCTGGAAAGCACCAGCCAGAACGCACCCTGCTCTCTCCTCCCTCAGGCCGCAGGGGGGCTCGGGGCTGAATTCTGAGCTCCCCTGCAGTGAAGGTGAGTGACCCCGATGCCTTGGGCCCACCCTCCTGACGGTGAGGCCTCCCTCTCCTCACCACTGGTGTACAGAGGGCGAGAGGCTTCCTATCACGGGGCCAGCTAAAGATAACAAAGAGAGAGAAAGAGGGGGGCTGGGCAGTGCCACACCAGCTTGGGTGCACATGTCACCATGCACAAGGACCCAGGTTCAAGCCCCTGCTCCCCACCTGCAGTGGGTGTGCTTCATGAGTGGCAAAGCAGGTCTGCGAGAGTCAGTCTGTCTCTCTCCTGCTCTAGTCTCTCAATTTCTCTCTGTCCTGCCAAGCATGATAGATAGAAAGAGGGAAAAAAAATTAAAAAGCCACCAGGAGCAGTGGATTGGTAGTGCCAGCACTGAGCCCCAATGATAACCCTGGAGGCAAAGGGGCAGGGGGCTGGGCAGTGACGCTCCCAGTTAAGCACACTTAGAATGAAAGGCAAGGATCCCAGTTCAAGCCCCCAACACCCCACCTACAGGGAGATCACTTTACAAGAGGTGAAGCAGGTCTGCAGGTGTCTTTCCTCCCCCTCTACCTCCCCCTCATCTCTCAGTTTCGGTCCTATTCTATAAAATGGAAAAAAATGGCCTCCAGGAGCAGTGGATTCATAGTGCTGGCACTGAGCCCAGCAATAACCCTGGAGGCAAAAGAGAGACAGAACAAAGAAAGAGGCCCCAGATTGGTGGGGGGAGACAGGGTGTCTCTGCAGGGTGACAAGTCTTTGCGGTGGTCACTCTCAGGGGTTACCTGGGCAGGGTCCCCATTTCCTTCCTCTCCCTCTGAACTTCCTCAGCAGCCCCCTCTGGCCAGGGCTCCCGCCTGAGCTCAGGGAATTCTGGGTACCGGGGATGGCCACTTGCAGCCCCAGACCTGCTGGACACCATGGCTCCTGGAACACCGCCCCTTTTGGGGACCCAGAGATGGATCCCACATCCCACACCAGACGGACACAGCAGACGGGCTCTGACCCCGGTGGCTGGTGAGACGAGGGGCCCGAGCACAGACTAGAGGTGCCCAGGGTCACAGGTTCAGAGAGGGGCAGAGGGGCGGCTGAGTGACAGCACCTCCCGGTGACGACGCTTGTCCGTTCTATCTGCTTAGCTCAGCGCTGGGTGTGGGTGCCGCTGGGGACCGGTACAAGTCCAGTGTGCTTCCACTGGTGCCCTCTGCCCTCCACCCACCCCCATACACACAATGTCACTGCTCCAGGGACACTTTTTCCTTCAGACAGGGAGAAGCCAATGAGCTATCTCTCCACGGGCCACACAGCGCAAGGCCTGTGGGTTTGCTCATGGACGAGAAGCTGACGCGTGTTCATGCCGTGCCACGCCAGGGGGCAAATTCAGGACCTGTGGCAGCAAGGGCTGTGCCCCAGCCCTGTGCCAGATTCTCAGCTGTGTGTGTGTGTGTGTGTGTGTGTGTGTGTGTGTGTGTGTGTGTGTGTGTGTGTGTAGGGGGGCCCCAAGGTCCCAGGGGTCAAGAGCACAGAGAAGAGCCTGCTTACCTGAGGCACCCAGAGCCCCCCAAGGGGCCTGGAGCTGTGGCCTGAGCAACAGAGTCTGAGTCCCGGACGCCCCCCAGCCTGCCATCCAGCAGGGCCCATCCAGGCACCCCCAGGCCTGAGACCCCAAAAGGTCCAGGGCTTCTGTGCCCCATTGCCTGTGTCTCCCCAGAGGCTGGCATGTGGAGGGCTGCTGGTCACTACACAGAGACCTGGGGTTGACTGCCCAGGACCTTGTAGATGCTGGTGACAAACTCCAGTGGGAGGAAGCATGTGGCATCCAGGGGGCTGGGACAGGTCCCTCCCCCCTGCCCGGTGCTGGGGTGAACTGTGCCTGCTGCAGGAATCACCTATTCAGCCACCCAGCTGCAGCAGACCTTTTGGGAGACCAGGCGGGACGTTCAGATCAGGGACAAAGAGGTGACAAGGCGAGCCCTGCCCAGGAGGGACACCAGGAGGAGGAGAGAAGGGCCTGGGGACAGGGCTGCAAGAGAAGCTGACACGGTGTCCGAAAAAAGGCCACTAAAGGCCCAGCTCTCAGGAATGAAGAGCTGGACGCGCCGGGCCTCCATGTCCTCACTGCAAGACCGAACTCGCCTCCCCAGAGCTTCAGGAGGCCACCACGAGGCCACAGGAAACGAAGGAGAAACACGGGGGCACCGGGACCCTCTCTCCCACTGCTGCCGAACGCCCCCTCCCCCCAGCCCTGCTTCTTGTTGATCAAAACACACAACAGCGCTGACATCAGCAGGGAGCTCTCTGGCGAGTGGAGAGCAGGCAGCGGCCCCGGGAGGGGGAGCCGAAGGGACCTGGGGGCCAGGTGACGGAACCTTCCAGTCCCTGGCCAGCTGGAGGTCAGCACGGGGCCTCCCACCCTGAGCCCAGGGCCACCATGCAGCTGCCCGGGGGAAGCCACAGACGGGAGCTGAGACCACAAGCCCAGCCTCTCTCAGAATCCCAGGAACCACAAAGGGGTCTGAAAACAAGGGGATGGGGGACAGCTGACCGGGAGGGAACCCCACAGAGGGTAGGAGGGTGGACCCCAGCGTGAATCAGTGGGCCACCCGCCCCTGCCTCTTTCTCCTCTGTGGCACCACCAGACAACAATCCCACGGTCTGTGCTTTTCAGAGCGAGGGCAGGAAGGCTGAGCAACACCAGGCGAGGCTCCATCATCCGTGGACGTCTACCTGGTGCTGCCACCCAGCGCTGGGGACAGCCCAGCTCTGCCATGCCCCCCTCAGCTGTCACCCGGTCAAGCCCATCCTCTTTACACTCCGACTGCAAAGCCCCACAGATGTGTCCACCCCTAAGGGTCAGAAAGCCCAGCACTCGCTGACCCTCAGCACGACTTCTGGGCCCACAAGACTGGTCAGTAGAGGCCTATCCACTCCAGGGGTCCAGACCCCAGCCCAGGGGAACAGCAGTGCAGCCATGCAGTGATCCACTAGTAAAGTCTGCCCGCCCACGGTGACGACTGCTTGATCGACGCATGGATCGACTGGCTAGTGATGTCTGCCCTGGGTACCGGCACAGACAGGGAAGCTCAGAGGCTACACACGGCAGGTCACAGCATCCCACGCCTCCCAGGAGGACTAGAAGAACCAGACCAGCATGGTCGGCAATGGGAGGGAGGCATAGCTGGTCTAAAGGTTCAGAACCAGGGCAGGAGGAGGAAGGGAAGGGTGTCGCCCAGAGTGTCCCGTGTCTCCGGGACATCATGACGGCAGGTGTTTACTGAGAAGCCGTCCTCTGGGGAGGCTTCCCTGGGAATAGAGCCCTGGCTCCACTAGCCACCTCCCTGGCTCCAGCCGCTCCCCATGGAGCCCGAGGCACACAGGCCCCAGGACCAGGAGCTCCCAAGGCTGGACGTGGCGAGAGGGCGACCGGTGGAAAGACAGACAGACACAGAGACACAGAGCGCAAGGCGGGGGGTGACGAGACCAGAGCAGGGCTTCCTTCTGGGGACAAGGCTGTCCCCAGATCCAGGAGTGACCCCGCTGGCCCTCCCCAGTCCGGGGTCCCCACAGCCAGGTGGACGTTCAGCCCTCAGGGTCACGGTGGAGAAGATGCCGTCCCCTCAGCTGTCATCCTGGGACGCTGAAGAAAAGACCCCCCTTTGCGGGGTGCCCCACCCCCAGAGGCAAACAAAGGGGTCCCAGAGTCCCAGTGAGATTAGGGCAGAGCAGGGTGGGACTGGGTCTGGGGAGCCCCCCACCCTGCCCCGTGTCAGGGCCCTGTCCAGCCGGCTCTGCCTCCCACACCTCCAGCAGAGCAGCCTCGAACCCTCAGAGAGTAGAGGCCACCCTGCTCCTGGCTCTGTGTCCCTCTGCTGCCCGGGTCCTCCAGAGACCGCTACACAGCAGCTGACAAGGAGCCAGGACAGAGTGGAGGTGTATGCCTCTGTGTGTGTGTGGGCACACGTGTGCACACGCATGAACGTAACACACGCCCCTCCCTCCGGCCACTGGAGCCCATCACGGCCCTCCCCCGGGGTGACACCCTCAGGGACCTGCTGGAGAGCAGCAACGAGGATGAGCCTGCAGGGATCACCCCCCACACGCGCCCACGCACACACACACACACACACACACACACACACACACACACACACACGTGCGCCCCAGAGAAGGTTCCATGGCTCTCTCAGTCTGTCCCCACCTGTGAACGACACCTCCCAGCCTGCCTTAGTCCCCAAATGGGTCATGAGAAGCTTCCAGGGAGGACAGGGGACATGAAACCCACTGACCCATTTCTTGAAGTTGTCTGAACCCTGGCCTGCACCAGGGAGGGGAACAGGAATCCCCAGCCCCCAGGAGAGGGGACCCAGGATCTCACACCAAGGCCGGCAGCCCCATCTGCTTCTGGTTGCCCAGAGCAGACAGGCTGAACGCTTTCTCAGCTGACATGAATCACTCACCCAAGGAGATCGCCCAAAACCCCATGGTCAAGGGTGTCTGCTGAGCCTGGAAAATGGAGACGACACCCCAGAAGGGCCAGGCCACCAGCAGGCAGAGAGAATGGGAAGAGGCCCCCTAGCTGTGAGCACCCCTCCCCTCCCGGCACAGCAGGACGGCCCAGGGCTGGGAGGGAGACGGGGAGTGGATTATTCAGCAATAAGGTATAATTGAAAGGATTAACGTGATGCCATGTTTCCCTTCCAAAATATTCGAGGAACGCCAAAACGGCTCTCCTCTGGGCTGGTATGACTCATGGTTTTAATAGAGGAACTTAATTTTCACTTCTGAGGAATCTAGGCTCCAGGGAGCGTGGTCTAAGAAACACTTGACGGCACTGACAACAAGCACTACCCCCACACACACCGCCACAGAAAAAGGGCCAAATAAAGACCCCCCCAGTCTGACCCCCACCTCTCAGAAGCCACTGGGGGAGACCTCCCCTCGGTGTGGGGACTCCAGTCAATCACTCCCTGTCCCCCTACACACAGCTCAGGCATTGCCCACGTGGAGGGCAGTGGGAATGAGGCCCAGGGGCCCAGGAAGCGTCCCTGGGTGGGGGTGTGCCCCATGCATGGGGCAGAAGGGCATGAATGAGGGCCAGTGAATTCAGCTCAGTGGGCACCTCTCACTGTTCCCGGAAGGTTCCTGATGACGCATTCCCAGCGTCTGTTGGAGAGGACAGCCTCCTCCCAGAGACGTCTGGGAGGAGAAGCCCCAGGACGCCTCCCTCTGCCCAAGGCCCAGCACCCACCCACCCCTGCCAGTAGCCAGATCAGCAGAGGACATTGTCGGTAACCCCTGGTCTCTGGGCAGGTGACATCACTGAGCTCCCATAATGCCTAGCGGGGACACATCAGCACCCCTGCCTTGCCCCTGCCTCCCAGGGACTTGGGGCTCACGTCACTCCACCCGGGTCCAGGGAGGGCCGAGGCGACATAAAAACAGAGTGTGGGGGCCCAAGGGGGCTGCGCACCTGGTTGAGCGCACACATTACAGTGCACAAGGACCAGGGTTCAAGTCCCCGGTCTCCAACCCACAGAGGCGAAGCTTCACAAGTGGTGAAGCACGGCTGTAGGTGTGTCTCTCTGTCTCTCTCCCTCTCTGTCTCTCCCTTCCCTCTCAATTTCTCTCTGTCTCTAATGGAAAATAAATGAACGAAATTTTAAAAACCAGAGTTTGGTGCCAGGGCTCCCAGGTAGCACCAGCCGCCACCCCTCCACCTCCTCTGTGACATCCCTGGCCCACAGCAGGACCCCACAGTGTCTGGGAAAGCTCCCACCACCCCAGACCGCAGCACAGACACCCCATTTCCTGGCTCCAGAGGGGCTGGGGTGGGAGAACCCTCAGAACTCTCTCTCTACGTCCCAGGTACAGTCACACCACCACCCCCACCTCCGACACACACACACACACACACACACTCACCCACCCAATGTCACTGGCATCCCATTTGACCGTAATTATTTTTTCATTAAAACTAAGAAAACCGGCATGCCGGGCACCGACTCGCTGCATCTGCTCCAGGTTAAAATAGCTTCGCAGAAATGTCTCGGCGGCGACCGCACGGTACTGCGGCCTCGGTCTCTGCCAAGGAAAACGCAAGCTTGCTTTTTTTCTCCGCGGGGCGCAGCAGCGCCTGTACGGGCCGGCACTGAATCTGCTGGCCGTGAGAAGAATTCTAAATAAAACACAAACATGGAATTTGGCAAAGCCACACAAGCGAGCTCAAGGCCCCTTCCAGCATGCGGACGGCTCCGGCCGAAATGGAACCAGGCGGCCCGTCCCCCGGGGCCGGGGTCCTGCTCAAAGGGGCAGCTGGGGCTGGGCCCTCCATGAATCCAGGGGTTGTTGGCCCTGTTTGCTCCCAGAAAGAGATGCCTGTGAAGAGAGAGGGAGGAGAGCAAATGAAAACCATCACTTTGCACTTGACTTTTAGTGGCGCGGCCTGGAAATACTGCGTTCATTATCTCAATTAGGGGGAGAAGACTGACTGGCTGCTGAGGCCTCCAACACAGACCACAGAGGAAGGAGAGGGGGCCGGGCCCAGCCCATTGACTGCTCTAAAAGGCAAGGTCACTGCCAAGGTCACAGAGCTCAGAAGTGTAGGGGGGGGCTTGAACCCAGCCAGCCACACTCCCCAGGGGACACACTCCTGGGTGGGTCGTGGGGACATGGACAAGGGTCAGGTGAAGGGTGCAGTCACCTCACAAGGTAGGGAGACAAAGAATTGCCCCCGGGGGAGCCAGGCGGTGGCACACCCGGCTAAGCACACAAAGTTCTAAGCAGAAGGACCCTCACAAGGATCTGGGTTCGAGCCCCTGGCTCCCCACCCACAGGGGGGACATTTCTCAAGTGGTGAAGCACGTCTGCAGGTGTCTCTCTCTCTCCCCCTCTCTCCATCTCCCTCGTCCCCTCTCGATTTCTCCCTGTGTGGTCAAATAAAAATAAAGTAGAAAGAGGGGCAGCTGGTAGCACAGCGGGTTAAACGCATATAATATGAAGCACAAGGATCCAGGTTCAAGCCCCCGGCTCCCACCTGCAGGGGGGGTCGCATCATAAGAGGTGAAGTAGGTCTGCAGGTGTCTCTCTGTCTCCCTCTCTATGTCCCCCACCCCTCTCAATTTCTTGCTGTCCTCTCAAATAGCAATAAATGATAGAAAAGAAAAAAAAGGGGGGCTAGCCGGTGGCACACCTGGTTAAACACACATAGTACAAAGCACAAGGATCTGGGTTCAAGCCCCGGCTCCCCACCTGCAGCGGAGGAAGCTTCACAAGCAGTGAAGCAGGTCTGCAGGAATCTCCCTCTCTTTATCTCCCTCTCCCCTCTCAATTTCTCTCTGTCCTACCCAATAAAATGGGAAAAAATGGCCACCAGGAGCAGTGGGCTCATAATGCCGGCACCGAGTCCCAGTGATAACCCTGGAGGCAAAAGAAAGAAAAGAAAAAAGAGAGAGAAAGAGAGGACAGAGAGAGAGAGATAATTCCCCTCTGGAGCGAGGGAGGCTCTCCCGGCAGCACCTCAGCTGGCAGGACGGGTACTGAGACACATCACAAGCAGCACTGGCCAGGGCGGGCACCAAGACAGGGGCAGGGAGAATCCAGAAGGTTTATGGCCAGAGCTGCCTCATGCAAGACACACGCACACTCTCACGTGTACTGGCACACATGCTGCCACACGCAACGCATGCCCGTGCGGGCGAACACTCACACGTAAACACACGCTGTGCCCACGCGCACGCACACACGCACACACACGCACGCACACATGCACACACACACGCGCGCACACGCACACACGCACGCACACACACACACACGCACACACTCACACATCACACAGGCCACACAAGCGCACACTCATGGACACAGAGCCCCCCATTGCAGAGTCTGCTCTGAACCCCCGGGGGCGGCGGCAAACTCTCTGGGAACAGCCAAGGAGAAGAATCACTCCAGGTGACATTTTGCTCTGAATGAAAAAGTCAGAGTCGCTCGCGCGTTCAAGTCTGAGGTGTTCCTTCAGATCCGCCCAGAACCAGGTCATCGCAGTAGGAGGTCAGGTCCACGTCAACCAGAGGGAACCCGCAGGCCCTCCGTCCCCGGGCCTCCCCCCCAGGCCCCCCCCCCCTGCCCTGGAGCTGACACATTCAGGGCTCCCAATGCCAGGGCCATCTCCCCACAGGCATGGCCAGGACAGCCCAGCACCCCGAGGTCACAGGCGAGCCCCATACTCGGCACACGCCCTCGTGCAGGGCACCTGGTTCTGGGACCCCCGGCCCCAGTGCCCCCCAGCCTGGCATGGAGCCCTTGGCTCCAAGCTGTTCTTCCTGAAAAGATGCAAGTCTTAGAAGATGCAAACTAAAAATACTCCTGGCCGCTCAGAGCTGGTTTACAAAAATAATTATATTTTCTTAAAAAAAAAAAGATTATAGGCAAGTATGTGTCCAGCTATTTTTAGCTCCTATTCAATGCTGGTGATGTTTTCTCATCATAATCACTGCAAGATTTTTAAAAAGCAAAAAAGCCACCACCACCCCTCTGCTGATAACTGTGCTGAGCTGGCAACGGGGCTGACTTGGGGAAGGGGGGTCCCATCTCTCACGGGGGTCCCAGAGGTGACAGGAGTCTGGGGACATCACCCCAGCACACAGAGGGGACCCCAAACCTCAGGCACCAGCTCAGGATTCCTGCCCTGGGTGGGCCGCCCCTCAGAACCAACCCTTACCTCCCCAGCAAGGAGGGGGCTTGAAGCATGCTGGAGGCTGGCCCAGCAGACAAAAGCAAAAAGCATGGAGTCCCTGAATTGAAACTTCTTTGAAAGGTGACAAGTTGCAGGTGCTACCATGACGCCATCCTGACGTCTCTGGGAAAACGATCTCACCAGAGTCCCAAAACATCACCTTCCCAGTGCCCTGCTCAGCTGTGGCTGATGGTGGTGCTGAGGATGGAACCTGGGACCTCAGAGCCTCAGGCAGGAGAGTTTTTTGCAGAAGCATAATGCTGCCTCCCCAACCTTTTTTTTTTTCTTTTCTATTTTTGTTTGATAGACCAGAGAGAAACTGAGATGGGAGGGAGGATAGAGAGGGAGAGAGAGAGATACCTGCGGACCTGCTTCACTGCTCGTGAAGCTTCTCCACTTCAGGTAAGAATTGGGATCGAACCCAGGTCATTGTGTGTGGTAAGTACCTGTGAAGCAGGTACTTGGCTTCACTGCGAGCGACCTTTGAGGAGGCTGGGTGTGGTGAAGCAGGCCTCACAGAGGCACTGTGCCCACCCACCCCCCACCCTTCCCTGAGCAGCAGGGCAATGGCATTTGAGGGCGACAGGGCTGCAGTCTGTGAGATAGCCCAGCCCTGCCGCTCGCTCAGGGGAAGCCGAGATGATGTGATGTCTCCCTCTTTCCCTCTGTCGCTCTGACTCTGTCTCTTCCCATCTGAAAAAGTTGACCCAGGCAGAGCAGTGAAACCCCAGTGACAACCAAGAAAAAAAGCAAAAGGTCTGATGTTCTGTAGAGGTCGCCAAATGTGGGGTCATCCCACAGCAAGACACAATCTCCTCCACCAGGGCCAGGGGCCAGGAGAGCAATGGATCCTTTCACTCTGAAGTCAAGAATAGACCCAAGAGTTTGTTGCAGAAGCTAGGAAAACCCAAGGCTGGAAGTGTGATTCTCTGTACCTTGTGTCTAGAGACAGAAGGGGGGGCTCTAGGTTGTGCGGCTGGTTGAATGCACACACTATAATCACCAGGACCCGGGTCCAAGCGCCCCCCACCTGCAGGGGGGAAGCTTCAAGAGCGGTGAAGCAGGGCTGCAGGTCTCTCTCTCTCTCTCTCTCTTCCCCTCTCTATCTCCCCTTCCCTCTTGGTTTTTATCTGTATTTATCAAATTAACTATATATATATTAAGGTGGAGGGAGAGAAACACACAGCAGGGCTCCACCACCCAAGTAGCTGACTGGGTCATCATGGGGCTCCCATGTGTTGCCAGAGACCCAACACAGGGTCTCAAGCATGGGAAGGTGTGCGTCCCACTGGGTGAGCTATCTGCCCCAAACTTTCGGATATGAGGGCACCTGCTTCCACCTCTGCGGGTGGAGACCCGCTTTCTGCATGAACCCCCAGGAAAGTCTGGAACCCCTGTCGCCCCCTCCCAGCCCCCTCTAAAAGCTTAAGAGAGCAGGCCTGGCCAGCCTTGCAGGAGGTCCGACCCCCTCAGAAGCCCCCATCACACACACACACACACACACACACACACACACACACACACACACACACCCTCCAGCTGAAAGGTTCCTGGCAGCCAGGAAGCAGGCGGAGTAGAGGCCATGGGCCTGGATTCAAATCCCGCCCTGGCCAGGCATGCACCACCAGTCTGTGGCTGTGGAGGGAGGGGAGGTGTATGCTCCTGGGAGGCTGGACAGGACCCCCCTCCCTCACCCCGTGGGCCAGACGTGACCTGCTGGCCCCATTCCAGGTGTCGGGATGACCTGCTGAGAGAGGAAGTTGTGGTACTCACAGCTGACCACACAGTACAGTCCCACGGCACCCCAGCTCCGGGTTACGGCCAGTGTGTCCAGGGGGGTCAGGCGAGAGGGCACTTCCTCGTGGGGGGAATGGACATCCCCCACCTGGGGTCCCAGACACTGCCCCTCAGATTCCGACAAGGAACAGACAAGCTAATGTCAGTGGTGTGGATGGGATGTTTGGCTCTGGGGACGGAAGAGGTGGGCAGAGCCCCCTCCCTGTCAGGCCCTCGGTTTTAATTCGTGCTTTAATAATTATCTTATTTGTCTGTTTATTAATTTGGCTAGAGACAGAGAGAAATTGAGAGGGGAGATAGAGAAGGAGCGACAGAGAGACACCTGCAGCCCTGCTCCACCACTCCTGAAGCTTTGCCCCCGCAGGTGGGGACCAGCCAGAGGCTTGAACCCGGGTCCTTCTATATGATAACATGTGGTCTCCATCAAATGTGCCACCACCCAGCCCCAACAGTTTAACTTTTTCAAGAAAAGAATTGGGGAGGCTAGAACCTCCCCTCCCCAGAGCCCTGCCCCACTAGATAGAAAGGGGCTTGGGGGGGGGTGGATCCACTTGCCAACACCCATCCACATCCAGCAGAGAAGCAATTACAGAAGCCAGACCTCCCACCTTCTGTACCCCATAAAGAATTTTGGTCCAGGGAGTGAAGCAGGTCTGCAGGTGTCTGTCTTTCTCTCCCCCTCTCTGTCTTTCCCTCCTCTCTCCATGTCTCTCTGTCCTATCCAACAACGACATCAATAACAGCAACAATAACTACAACAATAAAACAAGGGCAACAAAAGGGAGTAAATAAATATTTTTTAAAAATTTTTTTTGGTCCAGACTCCCAGAGGAGTAAAGAACAGGGGAGATGAGCAGATGGCTCTGTGCCCCCAGGCCACCAGAATCCAAAGCTCTTGTCGCCAGGAATCTTGCTCTTACACCACCACTGAAAGGGTCTGGAAAACACCGGGAAGAGGACAGAAGAGGGAAAACGACACACACCCAGACGTAGTGAAGTTATAGAAGTGAACTAGAAAGGAAGTGGAGGCAGGATCGTGGGGGGAAAAGGAGAAATAGAAAGACAGACAGACAGCCAAGACAAATATACCTAGAAAATCAACGCGTATCGGTTCCCCTTGGGGGAAATACTGCAGTTGGTGGAAGGGGTGGGACACAGAGCTCTGGTGCTGGGAACTATATAGAAATGTGCCCCTGTTATCTTACAGTCTTGTAAATCAATATCGAATCACAAATAAAAAGAAAGAAAGAAGAAAAGTGACCAGGGAAGCCCACCGTTCATCTTTGCTGCCTCTTGCCCCACGGGGCCTTTCTGTCACCCGAGGCCCCAGGAAGCCACAGGCGCCTGGAGTCGGGTCAGTCCCACGTCTTCCGTCCCCTTTCTGCTTGCTGCTATGTGACCCTGGGCCAGCTGAGTGCCTTCTCTGAGCCTCTAGCCTCCCCCCATGCAAAAGGTGGGGGGCTGCCTCTGCCCAGGGGAGGTGCAAAAGAATGGGATGCTGGCCCTTCAGAGCAAGTAGTGTGACAGGCAGGAGCTCCCTGCCCCTCGTTCTCAGACACGCCGCAGGCGGAGAGCGGTGGCCAGGTCCTGGTCAGAGCCCCTCTCACCCCTCTGACAGTCTCCCCAAACACTGGGCATCGGGGTGGGGGCTGGGGAGCCGCTCAGATGTGGAGCTGGTGGGGGGGGACTCCTGGTGACCCCCATTCTCCAGGGGAGGAAACGGAGGTGGAGAGAGAGAGGGGATGTGGCAAGCTGGGGCCCGGGCTGACCCGCCGGACCTTGAGAACCAGGCCCATCCTGGAGCCGTGGTGCAAGCAAGCTCCCTTTGAGAGGCATGTCTCCATCCCCAGGTCCCTGACGGGCAGTCACTCTCCTCCCCTGTCCCCAGAAGGGGCTACAAGGGGACAAGGTCTGTCAGCAGTGCCAGCTGCTGTGTCCCCCGTTGCTACCCTAAGCTCTGCCTCAGTTTCCCCAGCTAGGTAGTAATTGGGACTGGGTGAGACGCTCACGGATGCCCAGTCTGTGGGCTCAATCCCGCAGGTGGACCGCAGCCCTGCCCACCGGGCCCCGGTCACTCAGGCCTGCTGCCAAAGCCAGGGGCCAGTGGCTGCTCCTCGAGCCGCGGGCTGCCTGGCAGCTCTGTATCCAGTGCGTCATTAAAAATTAATCACACGTGCTAGTTCATTGCCAGTGCATACCGTAATGAGCACCAGCTGTGCTGAACAGCCAAACTCCTTTTTAAGACAGCTATAAAAAAATAAATAAATAAATAAAAAATAAAACAAAAAGGGGGGAGGGGGAGAGAAAGAGAGGAAAAAGAAACGGCACTTCCAAACAAACGCCTCTCCCCCAGTGCGGGCAGAACGGCCAGCCACATCTTGGACGAATTTGAGCAGAAGTCTTTGATGAACTCGGGGACGAACGGGGTGGCTGCAGCGGGCCTCCGCTCCGGGACCCTTTCATCTCGGGACAGACACCCGGTAGGTGCTCCCCCACCCCCCAACCCCAGGGCGGGGGGGAAACCCCTTCTTCCAGGCCGCACCCTGGACCCCGCTGATGCTGGAGGAACTGTGGTAGGCTGGATGGACAGGTAACCTGATGGACAGGAGACACTTCTGGAGTCCCTGAAAACCACAGCCAGCCTTTGCCACATCCACCAGCCTGGACTGTCAGCTCCCCTGTAGGGAGGAAGCAAGGCAGCCTCTGCTCTCTACAAGCCTGCAAGTTCGGAGGCATCTGAAACACAGCCCAGGTGACACTGGAAGCCACAGAGGTGACTCTAATGTCTAATCCCTCCCCAGGGAGCCTGTCCACCGGCCACAGCAAGGACTCAGCCCCGGAGACCCTGGAAGGAGGCAGAATCTGCGGACCGAACCACCAGCAAGGGTCTCCGACCTTCCGCAGGGGTGGGAGGCTCAGAGAGGGACTCCTTCCAGATCCTCCTCTCTCACCCCCTGCACCGGAATTGAGATGGGAGCCCCCTGAAGGGCCCGGCTCCCCATGGTGTCCAAGAAAGGCTCAGCCTGAGGGAGGCCCAGCCCGGATCAGACCTGAGGATCGAACCCCTGCCCGACTTCTGCTGAGCACAGGGCATATTGTTATCAGGAAGCTTCCAGAAAGACGGCGACTTCCCAGACAGACCGAATTAATTGTGTCAAGCCTTCCACAGCTCCGGTGGTCCTCACCAGAGTGCCCCCTCGGACGGCTCGGGTGATAAAAACCAACCCAAGGAGAAAAAATTCCAGGTTTTAGCTGGGGAAGGAGGAGGAAGAGGAGGAGGTGGGGGGGGAGGAAGAGGAGGAGGGAGGGGAAGGGGAGGAGGGGGCGTACAAGGAGAAGGGGGAGGAGGGGCTGCAGGGAGGGGACGGGTGCAGGAGGAGGAGGAGGAGGAGGGCAGGACAGATTCTCAGGCTCAAGCTGGCTCTTTGTGTGGAGGTATTTGTTACCTTTATCGCCCCTGGAACCCATGCCAAGAAACCCCAGACAACTTAAATAACACAGCAAGCACCAAGCGCTGCTACAGCAGAGAAGTGCATTGAATTGGACTTCATAATCCCGCAGGAGAGGGGCCAGGCTTGCTTCATAAACAGAGAGACTGAGGAAGAGAAGGAAGATGAAGAGGAAAAAGACGAGGAGGAGGAGGAGGAGGAGGAGGAGGAGGAGGAGGAGGAAGAGAAGGAGAAAAAGGAGGAGGAGGATGGGGAGGACAGGGAGGTGGCCAGAGTCACAGCAGTCGGGAGCAGCCTGGACTCCCAGGGGAGCCCCAGAGAAATAAGGGAGGATTTGGGGAGGGGGCACCCAGCATAGCTAGAGAAAAGCTGCCCCCTCTCCCACCGAGTCAAGACCCCGTCATGGCCGCTAACTCTGTCGCTGAGGCAGCTGAGCCAGAATTCCTCAGAGATCATGTGGGAGTCTTGGGGCCCAGAAAGAGCTCAAACAATGGAGAGCACACCTCGCCCCGCATGAGGCCTGGGTTCAAGCCCCACCACCACACAGAAGCTCCAGGGATGGTGGAGTCATGCTGTGGTGTCTCTCCTCTGTCATAAAGGAAAAAGAGGAGGGAGAGAGGGAGGGATGGAGTGATGGGAGCTGGGCCAGGAAGGGTGCCCAGGAACATGGCACACGTGTGGCTTCAATTCCAGCCACACATTAGGAAAGAATCACCTGGAGAAGCCTTGTTTTAAAGAACCTTCCCGGCACGGGTGGTGGTGCACCAGGTTGAGCGCACATGTTACAGTGTGCAAGGACCCAGGTTCAAGCCCTCGGTCCCCACCTGCAGGGGGAAAGCTTCGCAAGTGGTGAAGCAGGGCTGCAGGTGTCTCTCTGTCTATCTCCCTCTCTATCTCCCCCTTCCCTTTCAGTTTTTGGCTGTTTCTATGCAAAAAAATAAATAAATATAATTTTTTAAAATTAATATATATATATATACAAAGAACCTTCCCGTGTGTGTGTGTGTGTGTGTGTGTGTGTGTGTGTGTGTGTGTGTGTATTTATTCACAAAAGCAGAAACTGAGGACCAGAGAGGCTCAGTGACTCCATGCCCCCATCCAAGGAGCCCGAACACTTAGTAACTCCTAGTTCTCAGGAAGGCCTGTGCACTCACAACACCTTCGCCCCAATATTTCAGCAGAGTCAGAAAGAAAACTGGGGACCCCAGGCCTGTCCCCCACACTGTCACATGTTAGAAGGAGACCCCTGAGGTGTGCCCACACAAACAGGGGTACCTGTGTGACTCCCCCACACACACACACACACACGTACACACCCAGCTAGGAACAGCTGTGCCCACACGCCCAGGCTCACAATTACAAGACCCCTTTACACTGGGATTGGGTTCTGGGATGGAGCTAAAAAGAGGGGTTCAGTGCCCACACCCCCAATCTGGGAAAGGAAGGAAGCAGAGTGAGACCTGCCTTCTAGGGGCTGCTGGGGACTCGGTGATGCCATGTGACCTGAGTCACGTGACCTGAGCCATGGCAGAAGCCACAGAGCTACAAAGCCACGGGAAGAAGGAAATTTTCACATCTCAACAGATCGAAAAACGGTTCAAGCTCATTGCTGGAGGGCCCAGTGGCCCAAGAGAGAGGTGCTGGGAACTGGGGCAGAAATGAGGTGTTGGGGTCCACAGCAGAGCCAGAAGTAGTCACAGATACTCAGCCCATGGCTCCGACCTCTGAAGCAGACACTGCCAAGCCTCCTAGGTCACACCGCCATCAACTTCAGGGGTGGCCCATGACCTGACCCGACCCCCCACACACACACATCTATCTGACCTGGCTATGCTCCTCCAAAGAGAGCAGAGAATATAGCACAGCCAGTAGAGTGCATGCCCTGCTGTGCGTGAGGTGGCTCATGGAGTAGACAGTGGCGTCGTGGTAGCATCTCTCCTCTCCCTTTTTATCAACAAAAATCAAGAACAAAGCCGGGTGTGGGAGGCCCCTCGGCTGTACGGCACACGCATGAGGCTCTGGGTTTATTCCCTGGCACTAAATTTAAAAAAAGAAAGAAAAAGAGAGGTGTGGCCATGGAGTAACCAAACAGAGCTGACCTCCCCCAAACGACAAATACCTACAACTCTCAACCTTAACAAAATTCACCAACTACAGATGAGACGTCCGCAGCCTCAGCCACCACGTTGCAGACGCTACCATGTCTCCATCCTGACTTCCCCAGGGCAGACAACCTCACCCATGTGTGCTGGAACCTCCCCTCCCCAGAGCCCTGCCCCACTAGGGAAAGAGAGAGAGACATACCCATGTCCAGTGGAGAAGCAATGACAGAAGCCAGAACTCCCACCTTCTGCAACCCAGAAAGAATTTGGGTCCAGACTCCCAGAGGGGGAGAAATGTCAGGGGAAGATGAACGTTGGGGCTCTGAACCCCAACTCCATCAGGACCCAGAGAGAGAAGAGGAAAAAGGAGAGGGACATTTGGATACAGTAAAAGATGTAGGTGTAACATAGAAGAGAAGAGGGGACCATAGGGAAGAGGGGGGGGAGGGCAAGTCTATACAAATATAGACAGAAAGCTGTAGAAATAATAGTAGCTTCCAACGGAGGGAGTGGGGACTCGGAATGCTGGTGGTGGGAACAGAGTTGTACTCCTGAGGCCTCAGCTCCCGCTCTGTGATATGGAGGCAGGGAGATTCCCTCCGAGGCCGTGCGAGGCCAGCACTCAGGACCGGACACAGAATGGACCACACGGGCCAGCCGGACAGCACCTGCAGACATGGAGCTGCAGGGCCAGCACAGGGGAGGCCTGAGCTCCGCGGGAAGAGGCGCCACGCTGGCCAGGAACCCCATTTCTGCTCAAAGAGCCCAAAGCACAGAGCGCCACACCCGCAGAGGGTTTAGAAACAGCAGGAAAGCCAGGCCTTGAGGAAGCCCGGCCACAATCATCTCACCTGACCTTCCAGTGGACCCTCACCTGTCCTAGGAGCCAGCCGGGGGCGCTAACTATAGGAAGCCCGGAGAGCTGGCAGAGTCCCTGGGCTGGCGGGCCGGCAGGGACAGGGAGCTTCCACAGGCGCTGTGTGGACCGTCAAAGCGAACGCTGCCCCGTGCGCACGGCACCCGCTGACACCCAGCCAGAAGCAAGCTGGAGACACCCTGCCTGGTGACCCGGCGAGGACGGCTGACTCTGACCCTGCCCCACCCCCCAGATCTGCACCCCCTCCTCTCCGCGTGTCTCTGTGGGGACCAGCCACTGTTTTTCTCGGGTAACACACTCAAGGGGGACCTGGGCGCGCCCCACAAGGCCGCCCCAGAGTGCAGGGCAGAAGAGCTGGGGGGAGCCTTCTAGCCCCCAAACTGCAGGGATGTCTGAGGGATGGGGTGGGGAAGGCTGTGCTGCCCCACTGGCTTTGTCAGTCTGTCTGTGAAATGGGCCCCCTTCAGCTCCCAGAGTCCTTGCCAACAAAGAGGACCACCCCCACTCAGCCCTGCGGGACCCAGAGGACCACCCCCACTCAGCCCTGCAGGACCCAGACAGCCTCCTCGACACCCCTGCCTCCCCACCCCACCCCGGGTCCCCCCCCTCCTGAGGCTTCAAGAGGGTTTTTTGTTTGTTTCCTTTCTCTCCAAGTGAATAGGTGACACGTTCTCTCCAAGAGAAGCCCAGTGTCTGGGGTGACAGGGGCAGGAAATAGAGAGACAAGTGAGGAATCTTTCAGCAGCTGGGGACCAGGGGAGGGGGGCAGTGGCCAGGACAGGAGACACCCTCAGATGACACCAAGATTTCGGTGAACCCAGCTTCTACCAAACAGCCCAGAGATGCTGGGCCTGGTGGCACCCCCCGTCGGGTGAAGGGGGGCTTGTGGCCCGCCGGGGCGCAGGGGCAGCAGGACAGGGCTCACCCGTGCGTGGTGGGGGTGGCAGGTCCCGGGGTCCCCCTCGAGGCCCTGCCCGCCCCCCCCCGGGGGCCCGCCCCCGCCCACCACGGCCCCTGTTACCTGACCACTGGCACTGGCATCCAAAGGGAGCCTCCATGTGCCGCTCCCCCTGAGGCCTGTCCCCGGGGCCAGGCCCCACGCTGCAGCAGGGCAGGGGGAAGCAGGGCGCCAGAGCCCCCAGGGCGCGCAGAGGTGAGGTGATGACGGATGTGTGAGGGTGGGAGGAGGAGGCAGGTATGGGGGCCATCTCGGGCAGCTGGACAGGCCTGCACGGCCCTGGAGAAAAAACAATAGAAAAGACTGGTCAGTGGGGCCTGGAGTGGATGGGGGCTGGGGCACACAGGGGCCTGGGGCGGGGCTGCAGGGCACCCCCCTGGAGGCCAGGATGCCCCGGGGTGCAGGCCCTGCAGGGTGGGTGACGGGGCAGAGGAGGGGGTTTTGGGGGTCTGCACAGCTGCCAGGTGGGCTGTTGGGGTTCCGGCCCCCACCCCTGGGGGTGACTTGGGTGAAGAGGGGCAGTGGTGAACGCAGGACTGGAGACCAATAAGAGCTGTCAGGGCATCTGTTCCCAGGAAGATGCCCCCTCCCCAGGTGGAGGCTTCTGGAAGATGCTAGAACATTCTGGAACATCTTCAGAACATCCGGGTCCCCGCCCCAGAGAGGCAGAGAAGACCCGACCGAGCAGCACAGCCGGCAGCAACACATCCAGGGCACCACCCAGCACCCAGGCACTGGCCAGCCTCCAGCTGGTGGACAGCCAGCTGCTACCCCCCCTCCTCCAGCCCACAGACCCCACCGGCTTCCCAAACATCGAGCCCCCAGTGCCCGAGCCCCCAGGCCTCCCCTCTACCCACCCGCCCCGCCAGCGAGCGCTGGCACAGCCCGGGCTCCCTTCCCAAACTGAAGGGCCGCCACCACGTGGCAGGGCCAGAGGATCAGCCTCCACACACACCCCCCCAGGCAAGGCCTGCGTTTGATTTGGCCGTTTATCTTAAATGGCTGAGAGACCACCGGGGCGAAACATTTGTGTGAAGCCCTTGCCAAAACCACAAGTGAAGAAACCCAAACTCCCTGGGTAAATAATTGAGAGGGGAAGCAGCAGTGGAGAGACAAAAGAGAGGGCTGCAGCAAGACAGGGAGGCCTGGCAGCCCCCACCCCCATCCCCGACAGCCTCACTGGCCCACACAGGTCTGGGGGGGGGCGCTCCGAGGCCCCCCAGGTGGAAGATCGCCACTCGGAAGTCACAATGCCCGCTGGTCCCTGCGAGCCAGTGTCTCCAGGAGAGCTTCCCCTGCCAACACCCCGAGGAGGGGGGGGCAGGGCTGGAGACCCTCAGCACAGTGACCACAGACACCAGCAGCCCGGCCCCGCAGGCCTGGCCTGAGGCTCTCTGTCCCTGTCACACCAGGGCCCAAAGGTCACAGCAGATGGCGTTGAGTCCTGCTGAGCCCGGAGGAAGTGGCTGGGGTCCCCTGGAGGTGCTGCCCCCACAAAGGCTGGGGAGAGGACAGTGACACCCCCATCTGGTGCCCTCCCCAGGGAAGGTGGGCACTGGAGATCAGGGCCACAAGCGCCTTCCTCCGGGAAGCTCACTCAAGCCAGTCCAGGCCCAAAGCCCCCAGTAACAAAGTCCCTTTGCCCCGTCCACTACTGGTCAGGAGGCCCTGTGTCAGCCCTGCCTTGAGCAGAAGGAAAGTTCTGGACTACCTGCAAGGAGCCAATGGCTTCTCAGCACACCCAGTTCATGCCCCCACCCCAGCAACCCCCAGAAGGCTGCCCCATGCACAGGGTGGGGGGCACGGGACACTGAGGCTTGGGGGGTCTGGGACATGACCCCCACTGGGTCTGCAAAGCCCGGGAAGCCATCCCTCCTAGGGTCTCGGCTGGGGTGGGGTGGTGAGCAGGGGGCCGAGAGGGTCCCAGGGGGTCTTTGGGCTCCTCTGGGCAGTCAGAGACTGCAAGATTGATGTTTCAGGGTCCGGCAAGGCCGTGTCTTCCCGAGCCTCTCCCCAGCCCCCCAGCCCCTCCGCCAGGGGCCGCACCTGTGTCTGCAGTCACACCCTTCCTGCTGGAAAGGAGGAAGCCTTTCCCTAACTCCCCTTAAAAGGGTGCCCAGGGGAGTCGGGCTGTAGCGCAGCGGGTTAAGCGCAGGTGGCGCAAAGCACAAGGACCGGCATAAGGATCCCGGTTCGAACCCCGGCTACCCACCTGCAGGGGAGTCGCTTCACAAGCGGTGAAGCAGGTCTGCAGGTGTCTGTCTTTCTCTCCCCTTCTCTGTCTTCCCCTCCTCTCTCCATTTCTCTCTGTCCTGTCCAACAACGACAACAATAATAACTACAATAAAACAACAAGGGCAACAAAAGGGAATAAATAAATTAAATAAATATTAAAAAAAGGGTGCCCAGGACCCCCAATAGGAACCCTGACCGCTGACCCCTCTGGCCCAGGAGCAGTTTAAGCCCAGAGCTGGGTCCCAAGTTAGCAGTTCCCGAAATCTGGGTCTAAAGAGCCTAGAAATGAAGAGATAGGTGTGCGGGGGGGGGGGGGGGGTCCTCAGGGCAGCGGGTGGGCACAAGGTCTCTTTGGGGGTGACAAGGAAGTTCTGTGTAGACTGGGAATGCTCCCCACATCCCTGAGGTATAGATAGCAGCTCTTACCCCGTGTGAGTTGTTTTTGCTTATTTTTTTTTTAATTTCAGAGAGAGGGAGGGAGCAGAGAGACACCACAGCACCCCTCCACCATCCACAGAGGGAGCTTCCCCCTGGTGCTGCTGTCCCTGGTGCTCCCATGTGGTGCCAGGGGGCTCAAACCTGAGTCTCAGTGTGAGCCCGGGAAGGTGTGCACTCTACCAGAGGAGCTATCCCCTGGACCCCTTAGCTCAATTTTGGTTTTCAATTTTCTTTAGTTTCTAAAGAGAGAAACTCCCTAGCGCTGAAGCTCCCTCATCCTATGACGCTCCCATGGGCTCGAACCCGGGCCTCACAACTGGAAACACAGGTACCCTCCAAGGTGAGCTATCACCAGGCCTCTTGATTCACTTTAAAAAAAAAAAAAAAAAAATCCAAGGGAAAGATTGTCTGGAGACTCTGGGCCTGTCCTCACAGACACGCACAGGAAGTAGGAGCCTGCAGACAAAGGCCGGGGTTCTAGCTCCAGGACCCTTCAGACCCTCAGCACAGACTGACGCTGGGGCCAGACACACGGTCCTCATCCCCACCCCAAAACACCCAGCACCCCCCGTGAGACCCCCGAGCTCTGAGGGTGGAGACACACCTCACAGGACCCTGGGGCCACTCAGCACCGCCCCCTGCCTTCCCCAGGTCCTGGCAGATCCTCTTGCAACTAACATGGACGCAAGTAGCCAGCACAGGGGCACCCACGGGAAACCCCAGTTGTCCGCGGGATCCGGGTGGCTTTGCAACTCAACAGTGCCTGCTCCAACCCACTTTCCTTAGGGAGAAAGAAAAGAACAAGGAGCTCCCCCTGCCCGGGGGGGGGGGGGGGAAGCAGCTCAACATCAGAGCACAGGACATGCAAGCCTGAGGTCCTGAGGTCCCGGGTTCAGTCCCTGGCACCACCACGAGCCAGGCCTGAGCCATGTTCTGGCCTCTCTCTGTCATTTATTTTTTGTTTGTTTGCTGCAGAACTGGGGTTTTACATGATTTCACAGCTCCAGATAGCTCTTCTTCATCCAGATAAAGAAAAGGGACAGAGATGGAGAGAGAGAGAGAGACAGAGGGGGGGAGGGAGAGAGAGGGAGAGAGGGGGGAGAGAGAGAGGGAGAGAGGGGGGAGAGAGAGAGGGAGAGAGGGGGGAGAGACAGAGGGAGAGAGGGGGGAGAGAGAGAGGGAGAGAGGGGGGAGAGACAGAGGGAGAGAGGGGGGAGAGAGAGAGGGAGAGAGAGAGGGGGAGAGAGGGAGAGGGGGGAAAGACAGAGAGAGAGAGAGGGAGAGAGAGAGGGAGAGAGAGAGGGGGAGAGAGGGAGAGGGGGGAAAGACAGAGAGAGAGAGAGGGAGAGAGAGAGGGAGAGACAGAGAAAGAGGGGGGAGAGAGAGAGACAGAGTGCTTCCCATGTGGTAGCAGTGCTGGGACTTGGGGTCAAGTGCATGACAAGATGCCTGCCCTTCCCAGTGAACCATCCTGCCAGTCTGAAGCATTTTTTTATTTTAAGGAAGATAAAATGAACACAGTGGTCATTCAGCACAGTGACCCCCTGAAGAAATGGGGAAACTGAAGCTTGGCACTCCAGGGCCCAGGGATCCTGGGGTAGGGAGCCAATCCCCACCCCCAAACCAGTCCAAACAGAAGGTGGCTACAAACACGGGTTCCTCACCCATTCCCCCCCCCCCCAAGGTGTGGGGTCAAGGCAGGCCCCAGGGCCCCCAGCGCAGGGTCTGCAGGCAGAATCCCCTCCACAGGGAACACAGCTGTGCAGGCTGCCAGGCTCACACATGCGCACTGGTCCGGGAACACGCCCACCCCGCCCCCACCCCCACAGGCAGACACAGAAAATGCTGGAAAACCCAGCTGGGTTGAGGGTGGGGGAGGGGAGCACCAAGGGTCCTGGAGTGAGCTTCTGGGGTCCTTCCTGGGGGGAGCAGTTTCCCAGCCAGCAAAGGAACCCAGAAATAGGCACACCAAGCCGACACTATGTATTTCTCCACCCTGGTGCCTTTCAACTGACACACACACACACACACACACACACACACACACACAGTCACAGATCTAGGAGGGAAACAGACAGACAGACAGCCGGCTACTGGGAGCTGTAGGGCCACTGGCTAGAGAGGGCCTGACAGGCCTCTCGTCCCCCTCCCCCCACACCAAGACATTAATTCTCACAAGTCGGAGAAAATTACTATGCATGAATGCAAAAAGGCATGATCAGGAGTAATTAACATGGCTTCATATGCAAATTTTATTAATGCAGAAGTACAAAGTCATTATGCAAATGAAACTTACGTCAACTCTCTTGACAAATATTCATCTCCAAGGCTCAAGTTTCTCCCTCTTTTTTAAAAAAAAATTATTTATTTAATTTCTCTCTCTCTCTCTCTCCTTTTTTCCCCATGAGTTGTCCTTTTTTTCCCCCCCAAAGGAGAAAAATGTCTGAAGGAGACCAAATAGTACTGGTGACTACGGTATTTTTATTTGTTTGGTTGGGGGGGGGGTTGGGGGGGCGGTTTTTTCTTTTGAGAAGGAGGGGGATGTATTATTATTATTATTATTTTTGCAGTTGCAGCAGTCAGCCTACTACTGGGACTGCTTGACAAGTTTGCAAAGTTGGACTTCCACTAGAGGAATTTATTCTTGCATCGCTGATTATTTATTTGTTTATTTATTTATTGGATGGGGGGGGGATTGACAGGTACAAGCCAGTTCCTAGGAGGAGAGGAACAAATTAAAAAAAAAAAAAACAGCAAAAAAGAAAAAAAAAATCTCCGGGCAGCAGGCAGCCAATGAAACGCCAGTTTCTGTAATGAGGGCGATTGATGGTTGTTTGGCTTTTACTGCTGGGTAATGAACTAGAATCCAGTCTGGGGGGGGGGGGAGACATGAATATGCATGAGCCTGTGCTCCTGCCTTTGATGATTAAAGAAATTTTTAATATTCAAATAAGCGCTTGCCAAGTGATTAACAAAGAACAAGCACGCAGAAATATGGAAATGTGGCCGGGAAAGATTGGAGAGGGAGAGAGAGAGGAGCAGACCACGGGAGAGGCAGCCCCGACTCCCACAAACAAGATAGGCAGATAACCCATGCACACGCCGCAAATAAAAACATTTCTTTCAGATCGTTTCAATATTTTGCCAGCCCACTCTGTCTTAAGGAGGACGGGAAAAAAAATCTATGTATTAAGGGGAAGGGGGGAAAAGAGAGAGAGAGAGGGAGAAATCGTGTGAAGCCAAATACATTGGCCCCATTTAAGAATCATTATTCCGCCCGAGTCCAGCTCCCCCCACCCACCCACCCCCGACGGGAAATCAGGACTCTTTCTCCGGTTTGCTAGAAAGAAAGATGGAGGAATACCAGCTCAGAGCTGAGGTTCAGAGAGGCTAACACCCCACAGAGGTGCAAAGCCAGGGCTGGTCAGGAGGGGGTGTGACCCTTGGGGTCCCCAGTCTGAACTCAGCAAGACCCCCACCCACCCCGTTCTCTAAGCAGTTGGCCCTGGAGACAGGAGGGGGGCCTGGCTTGGCATGCTCCGAGGACTCTGGC